>NW_024081391.1:0-287892 GCF_003009895.1 Hyaena hyaena | reverse complement strand
CAGGACCAGCTGGCGCGAGGGGACCTGGTGTGCAGGTATTTGGCAAGTATGGTCTTTCCAATGGAGGTTTTTCTCCCCCGTGCGGAGGTTTTTCTGTTTCGGACTCTCTCCTTTTCCCCTCTCACTCCCCGTAGAGGGTAGAGGGGGATCGCCTCCCCCCCTGGAGTCTCCGATCCCGGCCCGATTTTATCTTCCCCGGTTCGCACTCACGTTAGAAGGCTCTCTCAGTGGATTCTGCGTCTTTTTTCTCCCAATCTCTCAGGTTTTGTAAGGTTTCCAATGTCTTCGGATCTTTTCTGTGTGATGTATGGGCGCGAGTGCAAGTACGGAGCTCCTTACTTCTCCGCCATCTTGCCCTCTCTCCTAAATGGAGTTCATAATACTCATCTTGGAGTGCTGTTGTGAGGATTGCTAATATTTGAAAATCCTCTAGCTTCGTGTCTGACACACAGTGCAACCTTTACTTTAGGGTAAACATTCAGTAAATATTTGTAAATAGATTGATTCACAGGCATGCAATTAATACACTCTGTTGTAAGAGTGCATTACAACTGGTCATTCCTTTTGATGTCTGAATTGTGTTCCCTCTGCTCTAATGGATGCCATTTGGTTCCATTTCCAGTGGAGATGGAGAACAGCTGGACACCGACCCTTTGATAAAGTCTGGGGACACAAGTGGACTCACCCTTATGCGTTGGTCTGGAGACCGTAGGGAGATGATGCGTCACCTTACCCATTTAAGTGTCAGACAGTCGGGGGCCATTTATTTCTAGTCCCCTCTGGCAGACCACATGCCTGCTCCCACTGAATTGCAGTTACTTTCCTGGCTGTCAGTGTTAATGACAGGGCTGGGTGCCACTGCTGTTTGGATTTGTTGACCAGCGACAATTATTTTCCTAGCATGTTCCAAGCTTGCTTAAAACCACACTACGCATTTTGGTCCCTGGCTGTTCTTTTGTTTTTTCCTTTTCATTTTGAAATCTGTATGTGTTTTTCTGGCATGAGGGGAGGAAGATGGGGGTAGGGAGGTACAATCAAATCCATATGTTTGCGATGCATTTACCCTGAAATAATCAGAAGACATTGCTGGGGAAGAGCCTTTGGATGACTTCGGAGCCACTTTTACAAGCCCCATGCAGCCTCTGCAGGTCCTCAGCCCAAGCCACTACTTGCCAGGTTTTGAGAGGATCATGTTGACATGGGGACACTGCTCTCTTCTCCTTTCTTCCTTCTTGTTGCCTTTGTCCCTAAGACCTTGTCTCCTCTGTATCCTGATCGTGAGGTGAAAGACAAACGATTGAATCTTCCCTTCTTTCTGAAACCTTACTGAGATTGTGACTACTAGATCCCACTACCTGATGGAAGGACCATTCCTTTTATAATCTTCAATGCTGAGGGTTCTTGGTTGATGCTGGTGCCTCAGGCTACAGCTAAGTGGCCCTTTTAAGCTCCTTCTGTCCAGCCACCTCTTTACTTCTTCTAAGTTCATGCCGTCTGATTATTTCTTTCACCTCAATCCCTTCTGCATATATTTTAAAGGGGATAGCTGCTCTTCATGCAGTTTCTATCAAGGGTCTGGGTTTCCAGAAGTACTTTGAGGGAGGTTTGGAGAAGGGATTCATGACCTTCCCCTAAGATCTGGAAGTCGATCCAGTGTTCACTTTAGAAAGGGCATTCTCAGGGGTGCCTGGGTGGCTCATGAGGTTAGTTAAGTGTCTGACTTTGGCTCAGCTCATGATTTCACGGTCCATGAGTTCAAGCCCCGCGTTGGGCTTCATGTGGACAGCTCGGAGCCTGGATCCTGCTTCAGATTCTGTGTCTCCTTCTCTCTCTGCCCCTCCCCTGCTCATGCTCTGTCTCACTCTATCCAAAATAAATAAATGCAAAAAAAAAAATAGAAAAGAAAGGGCATTCTGGTCTCAGAGTGAAGAGTAGATTGGGGAGGAGCAGAAGTTAAAGAAAGACACCATGAGCTTCTCTCCATCTAGGCGAGAGACCCATGGCTTGGACTTGGGTGGGTGATTAGATGATTAGAAAATGGACAAAAGAGGTATTTTTGTGGATTGGAGATGGAACTGAAAAGTGGGAGGTGACCAAGGTGACCCCTAGGTTTCTGGCTTGTTTGACCAGATGGATAGGTTGCTAATTTCATGAATGATGTAAGGCTTTCTGTCCCATGACTGATGGAGGAAGAAGTGCCTTATGGCTCCTGGGAAGGGGTGATCCCTCAGCTTTTTTAGGCTTGGAAGCTGAAGCCCCCAATTTTGGATTTTCTCTTTCTGTGTGGCACTCTCAGGGACCTATTCACTGAGTTAGAAACCTCTTCCCCTGTCCTGTTCCCCCACCATCCCTCTTCTGTTGATTCTGCCTCCTACACATGGTCCAGCCCTGTTTCTGTGTCTCCATTCTTAGTGCTTCAGCCTGGTTGGGGCCTTCATTGCTCTTCACTCACTTTGCTGTGGAAATGTGTTACTGCTTTTCCTACTTTCAGTCTCCTGCCACTCTGCTGGGTTGGCCATTGTACTGGCACACTTTCCCTCTTACCTGCCTACCTGATTGGTTACTACTGGCACACTTTCCCTCTTACCTGTAGTAACTTGATTGGTTACTACTTGTCTTCCTCTATGGTCTGCTTCTTCTATGCTTCTGCCCTTGCCCTCTACAACATATTCTCAACAAAGCATCCATAGGGGACACCTTTAAGTCTTTTTTTTTTTTTTTTAAGTTTACTTCTCTATTTTGAGAGGGGGAGAGGGAGAGGGAGAGAGAGAATCCCAAGCAGGCTCCATGCTTTCAGCACAGAGCCTCACACAGGGCTCAATCCCTTGAACCATGAGATTATGACCTGAGCTGAAATCAAGAGTCAGATGCTTAACTGACTGAGCCACCTAGGTGCTCCTCTTTAATTTTTATACTACAATATTTTACTTGTTAATTTTGTTATCTCTTACAATGTAAGCCCTATAGGGGAAAGATTTTTGTCTTACTCTTTTATTTCAAGCACTTAGAACACTGACACGTAGTAAGCACTCAATAAATACTTCTTGATTTAATTCTTTTTTTAGGTTTATTTTAGTAATCTCTACATCCAACATGAGGCTTGAACTCATGACACTGAGATTGAGTCACATGCTATATCCAGTGAACCAGCCAGGTGCCCCTAATTCTTTATTTATTATAGAATTTATTCTCCTGCCTAAAATCCTTTGTGCACCTTTTACTCTAATCATACTTTACAACCCGTACATTCTCTCCTACCACTGTGCTTTTGTGCCTACAACTCGGTCTACCTGGAGTGCTCTTCTCTTTCTCATTGGCTTGGCAGCTCCTACTCCTCCTTCTAGAGTTGCATAAGTTTAATCTCTGAACAGTCTTCCTAACCCCCAGCATGCGTTTGATGTCTCCCACCTTCTTGTGAACTTCATTGTACACTTGGATCCCTTGTAGCACCTGCTGTTTTGTTCAGTCTTGTCTCTTCTCCTGCCTGAGAATTCTTTGACAGCAGAAATGCTTAGCTTGCTGTCTTATCATCCATTATGATGTTCAGCACATGACAGATCCCTAAGAAGTAATTGTTGAATACATGTGAGTACATGTATATCCCTGCCTTCACTTTGAGTTTTTAGCCACTTGACCTGTTGATTCAGTTACCCTCTTCTGAAAGGTGGGGTGCTTACTCCTAGACCCCTGCTTAGAGAGATTTGTTTTCTGTGCTGAAGGACTTCTTTACATACAGCTAACGTTATAGGGCCATTGCATCTCTAGGCCACCTGCTTCTCTCTTCCAGGTGAGGCATTTGGCTCTGGAATCCCAATGATGGTCTTGTCTTTTACTGGGTCTGAGACTTTGAGCAAGTGAGCTAACACTCTGAGCCAGGCACTATAATCCCCACCGTGTAAGGTTATCGTGAGGATGAAAGGAGGTGTCACTAACTGCAGGGGCCTGCCATGGTCGGGAGCTCCTCTCCTCAGAAGTTGGAGTGGACCTCGAGGTCATGGCACCAATCTGTACTCACACACCTCAGGAGTTGTGCTAAATATCTGAAAGCATGTGACCTTTGACTGAAGCCTTAAGTTCTACTAAGCTCCTACATTTGTATGCAAATGAGAAGAAGGCACTGGGACTGAGGTTGCATCTAAGCACAAAGGAGCCCCTCATCCTTAGTTTTTAAGTCAAAGATGCTGGGAGAAAGCTCTTGAGGGGGCAGCCAAAGCTGCCTAAAGGTCGGTTCTTCCAGAGAGTCAGGACCCTGTTCACAGATACTGGTGCTGCTTTATTCCTAAAAGCCACTCACCTGAAAAGTGAATCACTTGAGGCTTTCTTTCTTCTACTTGCCATCACTTGACAGAAAGAGGAGGTCATTTCACATGCTCTCACTCAAGCATGGAGTTTACAAAATTCTGGGAAAATCCAGGACTTTGCCCAGTGCCCAGGTGGGGACAAGAAGATGGATAATCCTTGAGGTGTTGCAGCAAGGCTGAGGAGACCAAACACAACCACTGAAATAATATGAAAGTAGAAGAGTCACAAGAGCTTGGAGAGTGGAGGCAGAAGACATGGCCTGAAGCCCTGCGTTCTCTGTCATAGCTCTTTGGCTTTGGGCCAGTTGTTTCCATCTGTGACCTTTATTTTCCTTTCCAAAGAGTGTTTGGGAAAATTGCATGGGATAGAGTGTATGAATGTACTTTGTACACCATATATTGCTGTGCAGATTTTCAGTGTTATTGATTTTAATGATAAAGCTGCAGTACAATGCAGAAGAACCAAGCTCTAGAATGTAGGTGAGACCTGTGTCTGCCAACAGTGCTCATTGCCAGTTTGGGGCCTAAGGAAGGAATAATCAAATTGGAGGAGGATATTTTGATTGTCTCCCTTGAAGTCTGGGCACATCTAGGCATCTTTACCCCCAATCACGATATGTGAGGCTAGGGTTTAGATGTTGTTGGTTTATGTCCAATTGTTGAGACCGTGCTGCTCTGTTCATTACTGTCATTTGCTGCTTACCACATCAAAGGCTGTAGTAGGTGCTGAGAAGTGCACTGGCTGGGATGGGTTTCTGAGCTAAGAGAGTGTACATTGTTAGAGACTAGGGAGGTGAACCATGGAGAGATTAGAGGGAGAAAATTATTTCAGAAACTATTAGAGAAAAGATTTATGGCGCTCAGGACAATGCGTCTTAACTGTTGGAAAAGCAATTAGGAGGTTTTTAATTTTTGTTCTTCCATAGTTTTTAACATGACTCATATGGGCATGTAGTGATCTTCTTGGTCAAGATGAGACAATGGAGATTGTTCCTGTTTGGTAGGATCTGTTTTGTGTGTGTGTGTGTGGGGGGGAGGATGATTCCTGTTTTCTTAGCCATTAATCACATTCTAGTGGTAGAGGAGGGAGGTACAATTAGCGGTAGAAAGAGGGTTTGGAATTGGCACAGTGGGGCAGTAGAAAGGACCAAAGACTGTTAAAATAGATTTCAGTAGGAAATTCAGGTGTGTAGCTAACTGGGTGTGGATCTGAGGCATGGGATTAGATTTCTTTCAGGCTTGTTTTCCTTATCTGCAAATTAGGGGATAATTTCTAACTCATAGGGTAGGGATTAATTTATCTATGTATGTAAAAAGCAGTGTAGGTGCTTAATACATGTTCTTTTTTTTTTCCCTTCCTTGGTGGATGAGAGGGGAACAAATTTTGGGAAAAAAGACATCATCAAGAAGAGGTGCACTGCCCAATGACAGAACAAACAGGGTTATCTTTTTTTTTTTTTAAGTTTATTTATTTTGAGAGAGTGTGTGAGCGTGGGGAAGGAGCAGAAAGAGAGAGAGAGAGAGAGAGAATCCCATGCTGAGCATGGAGCCCAACACAGGGCTCAGTTCCATTTTGGTGAGATCATGACCTGAGCCAAAATCAAGAATCAGGCACTTAACCGACCAAGCCATGCAGGCTCCCCAAACAGAGTTATCTTTAAGATGAGAAATGCACCTTGAACCGGAAAGAAAAATAAGATCCCAGTTAGGTTTTCACATGGATGAACACTGAGGGAAGAATGTGGGCTGCCTGTGTCTCAGTAAAGAGCAGGCATAGTGTAAGAGGGCTGGGCTCTAACTGAGCTTTTTCTAGGGGTTCCACCATGATGGCAAGTGTTCCTCTAAAACATCAATACCAGCAGTGCCCATGAGCTTGCATTAAAAGTTGTGCTTTGAATCAAGACCTTCTTTTTGTCAACATTTCAACATGAAATATAACAGATTTCTTGACATGGTTGTTACACATCATAGCACTGGTCTTTCTTTCCCCCTTGAGAATATTGAAGAACACTGGAGAACTATTTTTTTGTCATACGGGAATAAGGGCTTTTTTTTTTTCTGCCACCCCCACACATTATAGAATAGTGAAGTCGGAACAGTTCCTCAGCCTCTTTTTTTTAATTTCATAGTTTATTGTCAAGTTGGTTTCCATATAACACCCAGGGCTCATCCCAACAAATGCCCTCCCCATGCACATCACTCCCCTTCCCGTCTCCCCCACCTCCATCAGCCCTTAGTTTGTTCTCAGTATTCAAGAGTCTCTTGGTTTGCCTCCCTCCCTCTCCCCAACTATTTTTTCCCCTTCCCTTACCCCATGGTCCTCTGTTACATTTCTCCTGATTCACTTATAAATGAAAACATATGGTATCTGTCTTTCTCTGTCTGATTTATATTGCTCAGCATAACACCCTTGAGTTCCATCCACATTGCTACAAATGGCCAGATTTCATTCTTTCTCGTTGCCATGTAGTATTCCATTGTATAGATAAACCACATCTTCTTGATCCTTCAGCCTGTTCTTATTCTAATCTCTGGCCCCTTTTCTTATTGGAAGAATGTGGAGTAAGAAAGCCATGGTAATTTTTGCTGGAATCCTCTGCTTTAGACTTCTGAAAGCACATTTCCTCTGATGCCTCAGTGGATATTTGTAAACACTCAGTGAGATGAAGGTCATTTTCATTTAACAGTGACAACTGCTTGCTGGCAGATCTTGAAGCAGGGCCATTCCAGGACAGATGTGCAGAGCTGAACAGGGCATCTGGCCAGTGGGGTATTAGGCGGCTGGAATTCACTCCATGCTGTCACCAAGTCATGAGCCTTGGCACTTTATTCTCATTCATACTGAGGGTGGCGGGGGTCCTGCCCTGGACAGAACCTTTTTGGGGTTTGGTTTCTCCATCTATGAAATAGGATTGATTTTAGGATCCTTATGCTGAAAGGATTGTGTTAAGTCCATGTCCCCTTTTCCTAAACTGGACTGGGAATTGGCACACGATGATGATGATGATGCTAGCTAACAGTTCTGAGTATTTATTCTGCACCAAGTGCTGTTTCAAGCAATTCATATGTATGAATTCATGGCTCTTCTAACAGTCGTACAGTGTATGGTCTCTTATTACTCCTGTGTCAAATTGTGGTCTCTGATTATGGCTCTGCCTTATTTTTGGCAGGGCTTTTGGACAAGTCTGGTAAGGTCCTTTGGCTTCTGCTCCCTAATCTGTAAAAGGAGAGGATTGTAACAAATCAGCAACCTCTAACTCTCTTCATGTGATTTTTTTGACTGTTGAACCTTGTATTTATTTAGGAAAGAAGTGGCATGCTCAAATGTGATTGATTCAAGGAAATACAGAAAGGATGGGAAGGCACCCTAGGAATCGATCAGCAATAGTGGGGAACTATTAATACTTCCAGGCCCAAAGGGATGGGAGGGAGCTGTGGTCACAGAACCCAGAGAGGAGGGCTGTAGCTGAAGCCACTGTGCAGGCAAGGCCTCTGCTGGGCACTGTGGCCCCATGGCCAGCCCAGGGCTCTGCAGCCAGACAGATGGGGGAAATCAGTGCCCCACGGTCTTTATTCCCCTACCCTTTGATTTCCTGCTGATGCTTCCCATTGGCCAACCCAGAAGCCAGAGAGTCAGGGGACCTGATTGACTCTCCTCACTGAGGTTACCCTTGCGGGACACAAGCCCTGTTGGAGCTAGGTGTGTGGCTCCACAGGGACCACCATAATAGCAGTACATGTTTAATCCCCTAACCACCCCTAGGAATTGTTTTTAAGTCAAAATTATGTGGAATATTATGAAGACATGATTCTAAGAACAAATATTTTGTTTTAAATAAATATTAATGGATACTGTACTACATAATTCATTACATCTCATCTTTTATAATATTCATTATACACAAAGGCAGGTCTATCCATTTTTTGATAAGGTAGCACACACTGTTTATGTTATCACATTAAATTATACAAGAAAAGAAAGACATATCCCAACAAATACACTTTTGAGTATCAGAGTATGTCATCCTTGGTTTGTGTAATGATGTATATAAAAACTTAGATTAGAACTTACCATCATATTAAAGCTTCCAAATAGGCAGAAAAACACTTTTCTGACTTGAAATGTGGGATCTTTGCCCTTTGAGTTCAAAATTTAGTATTTATTTGTCATTCCCAAATTAGTAGCTAAAAGAGAAAGTTTTAGGTTACATTTACAAGGAGTTCTCTGCAGATGGTAGTTGGGGGCATTCTTTAACTCTCAATGAATGAAAAGCCAGTTGGATATAATTGCATATGATAGCTCCTCCAGGGGCGCCTGGGTGGCTCAGTCGGTTAAACGTCCGACTTCGGCTCAGGTCTTGATCTCACGGTTCAAAGGTTTGAACCCTGCGTCGGGCTCTGTGCTGACAGCTAGCTCAGAGCCTGGAGCCTGCTTCAGATTCTGTGTCTCCCTCTCTCTCTGACCCTCCCCTGCTCATGCTGTCTCTCTGTCTCTCAGAAATAAATAAAACATAAAAAAAACCAAACCAATAGTTCCTCCAACCTTTTAACTTTGAGTTCTGGCAATGAGGACATATTTATATATTATATTGATAATTGTGGCATGCAATTTATGGATCTGTGTGAGTATCACTTACAGGCAACTTTATTGACTTCTTTCTTGCCATTTTTCTGTCCTGCATTAACATGTTATATTTCAACATCAGTGTTCTTTATGTTTCCATATTTTTTTTAAAGATTGGTGTGGGTAAGAAATAAGCTATACACAAGAGTGAAAATGCAAACGGTGTAAAATGGTCAAAACCACTAGGTGATAAATGACTGGGGGACTAGGCATGAGTGTGTGTCTCTAATCACCACCTAATGTGTCTTGGAGGCTCCCATGCTGCTCATTAATAAATATAAAATGTCTATATAGTCATTTTATGTATTATTATTTTACAGACAGAAATTGGAATAGATGCTATCACTGGCTTCTCCAATGTGAATGTGCTTCTTGGGGAAGGGGCCGCAGGGTTTTATAAACCTTTGAGTGGAGAATTCTGTTATAGATGAGACTTAGGGTTCCTTTCAGTTTTTTTTTATTAAAATAGAAAATAACTCATAATACTTAGGAAACCAGGAGGCTCCAGTCTGCATTATCATCTACTCCGTTCCTGAAGGGATGCATGTCATGAATACAGCATAAGCTTGAAATCAGGCATCCCTGAGCTGGAGTCCAGATTCTTCTCCTAGCTGTGTGACAGGACATGGCCCTCAGTTCTCAGGGCCATACTTAGCTCCTGCAGAGAAGAGGGATAGGTCTAGTAACCACCCAAAGGAGTTATTGTGAGGAGTTACTCATCCACTAATCAAATGCTTATTAAGTCACTGCTATGTACCAGACACATTCCAGGCACTAAGGGAACAATAGCGAATGGAACAGAAAATCTCTCTGCTCTTGTTAAGCTTACATTCTAGCAGCAGAGATGGAGAAAGACACCAATAAATTTAGCACATAATGTTGAGTAATGACAAGTGTCATGAAGAAAAATGAAGCAAAGCCAGACAGTGGTGACATTTGGGATGGGTGCATCACAGAAGGCCTTTCGGAGGAAGTGAGTATGAGAAAGTCTGAGGGAAGGGTGTCCCAGGCCAAGTGCACAGCCATAGCAAAGACCCTGAGGTGGGAGCAGATGTGGCGTGCTTGAAGAACAAGAGGGGTGAGTGAAATGGAGCAAAGCCAAAGGGGGGATAGCAGGAGAACATGAAGTTGGACCTATTTCAGGGGGGTGAGGGGGTTGAGGCCAGATCACATAGGACCCTGCAGATCATGAAAACAATTTCAAGTGTTATTGTACATGTGATAAAGTCATACAGTTATCTTGAGCAGAGGAATAATCAACCTGAGAGATGTTTAAAAAGATTCTTCTGCCTTTTGTGTAGCAACGATATTGCAGGGCACAGGTGGAAGTGATTCAAGAGAGAGATGACAACAGTGGGGCCAGGGTGTGAGTGGCGGAGATGGTGAGATATGGTTGGATTTGATGAGTTTTGGAAAGGATAGTCTGCAGGGTCTGATGATGGATTGGATGTGGAGTGTGACGAAGAGAGTCTGTGATCTTGCATGTGTTTGTCCTGGCACCTGGATTGTGGTTCTGTCTCCTAATAAGGAGGACGGGGTAGGACAGTTGAAGGGTGGTGGGAGACGTAGAGAAACCAAGAGTTGCACTTCGGGCGCATTGACTTCGAGACTCTTATTAGCCACCCGTGGGGAAGTGTCAGGTCAGCTGGTGGAATCATGAGATTGGAAATCAACAAGCTGGGAGAATATCAATCATGTTTCTTTTTTCTATGATTCCATCTCATGGACTGGGGACAAATCACACAACTGGGGAATGAGGCTTCTTGACTCTTTTAGGGTCATTAGGAATCTATAGCCATTGCTGTTAACTCTTGGAAGGGCTTCCTGAAAGGTACTCCTTTCTTCTTTGTGGTACTGGTGTGGTAGTTGACAGCAGGGGCTTTTGGACTTATTCGAGTTCGAATATTGGCTTTACGACCAATATTGGCTTAATGCACTTGCGTGAGGTTTTAACACTTAAATGCCCATCCTGTCATCTATTAAATGGGGATATAAGTGTATTTATAGGACTGCACACGGACTAGTGAATTTTGTGCCTTGCTCATAGGTCCCTTGGCTTGAGAGGGTAAGTGGGGGCTGGAATCCACACCACATTCTCTCTCCAAGCTTTCTACCCTGATGTGGGGCTGTGTATTTCCAGAGAAAGGAACCTTTTCATTCACACAAGGACATCATTTTTGCCAAGCTCTATATTCACTCAGAGGGCTCTTGTGAGGTTCATAAGGGAGAATGCAATGAAAGCATTCCACAGAGTACCTGGAATAAAGTGGACAATTAGAGATAAAGATATTTTATTTTACTTTGTGATCTGTTTCTTTTTTTGGCTGGGGAGGCACAGCTGTTAACAGAGGTCCACCCAGCTGCTGAAGGGAATCCACAAATGTGTGGAAAGAGCCAGGATCAGAACTTGCTTTCTGTATTTCTCCTGGGTTCTAGAGAGGATCCTGCCAATGCTCTGCCTTTTGGAGCTTGGTTTTTTTCTGTCTTGTTCATCCTACTTTAACTTACTTTCCCAGCCCTGACTTTTTATCTGTCTAACTTGCCATTGCCTGACCCTCCCTTCTCTATTTGGCCCTGGGCTTGGCATCTCCATGTTCCGGTCCTTGGCCCTCCCCGGTTCCATTTGTACCTCTGGACACACCTGCTGCTTGTGGGGCCTGTGATGGGCCCCTCCATCCCTGCCGATTCTGAGTCCTGGGCCTGTAGCTTCCCTTGCTTCATACAGCAGTTCTTTATTTGGAAACCTTTTCAAACAGAGGAATTGGAGGGGAGAGGGAGACACTTGACAGAAGTGGCATAGGAGAGTGTCATGGACTTAGGGAGCTCTGATTCCAAGGAGTATTTTTCCCCCTCTGGAACTTCTGAAGTGCTCCCATCCCATTAGCTGGCATCTGTGTTGTCTCTTAATGTCAGGACTCGAGCCAAGCCTGGTTTTTACAGCCCTGAAGCCTAGCCCTTTCTCCACTCTCCTTTCTGAATTTGCCCCATATTTGCAAAATGTTCTTTTCAGAAGGAGGCCTTCTCTTGGCCTCTTTGGGATGGCTCAGAACTGAGAGCCTCCCTGCCCTCCATTGTTGATTGGAAGAGGGGCTACTGTGTGTGCTGGCCTGTGCGTGGCAGAGCGGGAGGCAGCCCAGCTCTTGCTTTCAGCTTTGGTAGATGGTTGACAATCCAGCTGCAGCTCCCCAACAGTGGGATCTCCCGCCAACATGGGGATGGGTTCCGGCCCTGGATTGCCAGGCTAGTGATCAGGAGGCAGAAGCTGGGAGGTGGGATGGGGGAGACCTGGAGAACCTGATGTCCTGTGACCATGGGCCCTTTCTCACAGGCATGTCTGTATTCCTTGAGAGAAGCACCATGTACTTTAGGACTTCGGATTGTGGGCCCTAAGAAAAGAAACTGATAAGCACCATTCTTTAATGAATATAATGTATATCTATATAATAAATGTTTGAAATCCCTTTTGATATAGATTTTCTTCTTAGGTTTCTTTTCTAGCAACCTTTCTGCTACCTACTGCCACCTCTCCCAGCTGCAGGGAAGATAAGGAGGGGCCAGTACTCCTTAGGAATGGAGTGGGGAGTGGAGGTGATAAGACATGGGGAATTTCCCAATAGACAGAAAGGGAAAACAAGCTTTTCTAATGGAGGGAGGCCATTGTAAGAGAGAAATAGAAAGATGTAGAAGGGTAGGAGTTGAGAGGTCATTATTCTGGTGCTTTCCTAGGGTCAAACTATTCTGGAGTAGGAGGCAAGCAAGAGGAAGCAAGCACCTGGATATTTTGGGGGTGAATCCTAGTGCCCAGGGTTTGCACTTCCTATCTTAGAATGCAGCCTTAGGAGGGGCGCCTGGGTGGCTTAGTTGGTTAAGCGTCCGACTTTTGCTTAGGTCATGATCTCGCGGTTCGTGGGTTCGAGCCCCGCGTCGGGCTCTGTGCTGACTGCCAGCTCAGAGCCTGGAGCCTGTTTCAGTCTGTGACTCCCTCTCTCTCTAACCCTCCCCTGCTCACGCTGTCTCTCTCTCTTGGAAATAAATAAAAAAAAAATTAAAAAAAAAAAAAAAGAATGCAGCCTTAGGAAATTGCAAGTCCTTTAGAGAAGCCCAGCATCCAGCATGATGCCAGTTTCATGCTGCTGCCAGGGCAGCTGACTCCAGATGGCTGAGCCTGAAATAGCACCCCCTTCCTCCCAAAGACCACAAATACAGTCTGGAGGATCCAGAGCTTCTCATGAACCAGCTGACTTGAAGAGGCTAGAGCAGGGACAAGGAAGAGGCAGCACGTGATGGATGCCCCAGTGGGACCATGCTGGCCTGGCCATCCCTTCTTGGATGCCCACACAGTACTGGGGGCCAATCCAGCCCAGCTCAGCTACTGAGCAGTGGGGACCAGCGTAGGGCTCCAAGGTCTAGACCAGGAAATTCCCAGCAATCAGCCTTGAGGCCATAAGCCCCTTCCCCTCTTTCATCCTAAGGATGCACATACTTCCTCCTCACCTGTATACTACCTTGTAAAGGTGTAGGAAAGCTCCTTGAGTTGGGCAAGACCATTCTGACAGGGACTTGAACCTTGACTTGACTGCATATTATCCCAAGGAGACTTTTTAAAAACCTGAACAAATCAAGTCACCTTTAACTGTTTTTGCTCATCTGAATCTAACCTTAATTACAACACTAATTTTTAGCTTGCCTTGGAGGGTTTTGCAGGCATTAAATGAGATATTGTGTATGAAGCACTTAACCCAGAGCCTGGCATACGGTACATACTAAATCAATGTTGCATTTCTCCCCTTGTTCCCCAGTGCTCACCCTGTATGAGCTATGATTTCCAGGAGCTGAGGATATAGGAAAGGGGCATTGGTAATTGGCCCAGTCTCATGGTTTCACCAAGGAAAGGCCTTTGCTGGCTTGCCTGGCTTCTTCTGTAGCTGGGAATTTCCAGGCTGTCTTCCAGAGAACCAACCATTGTGAACTCTAATTAGAGGCTCCAAACTTTCTCTTTGGCATCCCAGCACCTGCCCACAGTCTGTCTCCTGAGGGGCTGGGAAAGCCTGAGCTTTTCGTAAGACCAGGAAGGAAGGTGCTTTGCTTTTCCCATGCTGCCAGGCTGATGTGGGCTTGGCAGGAGTTGAGAGCAGAATTTGGCCCCTCCGGCTGACAGGGCTGGCTCCCCTGGAACATGCCCCGCTGGCACGTCTCCTCCACTTCTGAGCTGATTGCTTGGGAATGGCGCAAGCAGCGATCAACCCCATCACTGCCTTGGGCTGCCCGGCCCAATGCCGACCTTGCATTTCAGGGCTGGCAGCCTTCTGGAAGCCTTGTCTTTTGTTATCCTGGCCTTTTGTGTTTCATTAAGGTGCAAACTCCCTGTTCAGGTCTGGTGACACACTGGGCCTGAATGATACATACACCAGATGTAGGTTAAATGCTGTCTGTCTTGAAGGCAACAGAACAGACAAAACGATCTTCAGGGAATCTGTTGGCCTGTGGATTATAGGACATGTGGTGTTTTTTTAAAACCTTTTTAAGATTGCTTTGGTTATTTGGGGCCTTTTGTGGTTCCATACAAACTTTAGTATTATTTGTTCTACTTTTGTGAAACATGCTGTTGGTATTTTTTATAGGGGCTGCTTTGACTCTGTAGATTGCTTTGGGTAATATGGGTGTTTTAACAGTATTAATTCATCCAGTCCATGAGCATTCCATATCTTCCTATTTGTTTGTGACATCTTCAGTTTCCTTCATCAGTGTCTTATAACTTTTGGAGTCCTGGTTTTTTACCTCTTTGGTTAAGTTTATGTTTGGGTATTTTATTTTTTTTGGGGGGGTGCAATTGTAAATGGGATTGTTTTCTTTTTTTTTATTTATTTTTATTTTTTTTTACAAATAGTTTATTATCAAATTAGTTTCCACATAACACTCAGTGCTCATCCCCACAAGTGTCCTCCTCCATGCCCATCCCTCCTCCCCCCCACATCCATCAGTCCTCAGTTTTTGTCAGCATTCAAGAGTCTCTCATGGTTTGCCTCTCTCCGTCTCCCCCACTATTTCCCCCCTTCTTCTCCCCCATGGTCCTCCGTCAAGTTCCTCCTAATCCTCCTATACATGCAAACATATGATATTTGTCCTTCTCTGCCTGACTTATTTTGCTCAGCATAACACCCTCAAGGTCCATCCATGTTGCTACACATGGCCAGATTTCATTGTTTCTCATTGCCATGTAGTATTCTATTGTATAGATAAACCACATCTTCTTGATCCATTCATCCGTTGATGGACACTTAGGCTCTTTCCATGTTTTAGCTATTGTGGAGAGTGCTGCTATGAACATTGGGGTACATGTGCTCCTATGCATCAGCATTTCTGTATCCCTTGGGTAAATTCCTAGCAGTGCTATTGCTGGGTCATAGGGGAGTTCTATTGTTAGTTTCCTGAGGAACCTCCACACTGTTTTCCAGAGGGGCTGTACCAGCTTACATTCCCGCCAACAGTGTAGGAGGGTGCCCATTTCTCCACATCCTCGCCAGCATCTAGAGTTCTCTGATTTGCTCATTTTAGCCACTCTTGTTGGCATGAGGTGGTATCTCAGGGTGGTTTTGATTTGTATTTCCCTGATGAGGAGGGATGCTGAGCATCGTTTCATGTGTCTGTTGGCCATCTGGATGTCCTCTTTGGAGAAGTGTCTGTTCATATCTTCTGCCCATTTCTTCACTGGGTTCTTTGTGTTTTGGGTGTGGAGTTTGGTGAGTTCTTATAGATTCTGGATATTAACCCTTTATCTGATATGTCATTTGTAACTATCTTTTCCCATTCCGTTGGTTGCCTATTAGTTTTGTGGGTTGTTTCCTTTGCTGTGCAGAAGCTTTTAATCTTGATGAGGTCCCAATCGTTTATTTTTGCTCTTGATTCCCTTGCTTTTGGATTGTTTTCTTAATTTCTGTTTCTGCTACTTTGTTATTAGTGTATTAAAGTGCTACTGATTTTTGGGTATTAATGTAGTATCCTGAAACTTCACTGAATTCATTTATTATTTCTAGTAGATGTTTTGGTAGAGTCTTTAGGGTTTTCTATATATAGTATCGTGTCTTCTGCAAAGAGTGACTGGTTAACAACTTCTTTACCATTATGGATACCCCTGTTTTTTTTTCCTTGTCTGATTGGTGTGGCGAGGACTTCCAGTATTGTGTTTAATAAAAGTGGTCAGAACGAATATCCTTGTCTTGTTCCTCATCCTGGAGGAAAAGCTCTGTTTCTCTCTATTAATATGCGAGCTGTGGGTTTTTCATGTATGGTCTTTATTATGTTGAGGTATGTTCCCTCTAACCCTACTTTGTTGAGAGTTTTTTTATTGATTTTTATCCTTCATTTTGTTGATGTGATACATCATGTTGATTGATTTGCAAATATTGAACCATCTTGTGTCCTTGGAATAAATCCCACTTGATTGTGGTGCATGATCCTTTTGGTCTTGATAAAGAAAAACAATGCTGGAAGTCTCATAATTCCAGACCTCAGTATATACTACAAAGCTGTAGTAATTAAAAAAGTATGGTACAGGCACAAAAATAGACACGTAGATCAACTGAACAGAATAGAGAGCCCAGAAATGAACCTGTGATTACATGGTCAATTAATGTATGACAAAGGAGCCAAGAATATCTGTGAGGAAAAAGAGAGTCTCTTTAACAAATGGTGCTGGAAAAACTAGAAAGAATGAAATTAGGGGTTACTGGGTGGCTCAGTTGGTTAAGTGTCTGACTTTGGCTCAGATCATGATCTCACGGTTTGTGGGTTCAAGCCCTGCATCAGGTTTTGTGCTGGCAGTTCAGAGTCTGGAGCCTGTTTCAGATTCTGTGTCTCCCCCTCTCTCTGCCCCTTCCCTGCTCATGCTCTGTCTCTGTCTCAAAAAATAAACAAAAAACTATAAAAAATTTTAAAAAAAGAATGAAATTAGACCACTATCTAACACCATACATAAAAATAAACTCAAAATGGATAAAAGACCTAAGTGTGATACCTGAAACCATAAAAATCCTAGAAGAGAACACAGGCAGTAATTTTTCTGACATTGGCTATAGCAACATTTTCCTAAACATGTCTTGTGGGGCAAGGAAAACAAAAACAAAAATAAACTATTGGAACTACATCAAAATAAGGTTTTGCAAAGTGAAGGAAACAGTTGACAAGCGGAGAAGGTATTTGCAAATAACATATCTGATAAAGGGTTAGTATCCAAAATGTTTAAAGACCAAAGACAACACCAAAAAAAAAAAAAGTAATAAATACCCAATTAAAAAATGGGCAGAAGGTCTAAATAGACATTTTTCCAAAGAAGATATACAGATGGCCAACAGACACATAAAAAGATGCTCAACAGCATTCATCATCAGGGAAATGAAAATCAAAACCATAATGAGATATCACCTCACACCTGTCAGAATGGCTAAAATCGAAAAGACAAGAAATAAGTGTTGTTGCAAAGATGTGTAGAAAAAGGAATCCTCATGCACTGTTGGCTGGAATACAAACTAGTGCAGCTCTGTGAAAAACACTATGGGGGTTCCTCAAAATATTAGTAATAGAAATACCAAATGATCCAGTAGCTCCATTATTAGGTATTTACCCAAAGAAAATGAAAACATTCAAAAGAATACATGCACCCCTGTGCATCCTAAGAGTCCATTGATAGATGAATGGATAGGACGATGTGGTATGTATGTATAATAGAACATTACACAGCCATTGAAAAGCATGAGATTTTGCCATTTGCAACAACATGGATGGACCTAAAGGGTATTGTGCTAAGTAAAATAAGTCAGACAGAGAAAGACAAATGCCGTATGATTTCACTCATATGTGGAATCTAACAGCAAAACAAAACAAAATGAATAAACAAAGGACAGAATTAGTACTATAAACACAAGAATAAACTGATGGTTGCTAGAGGGAAGCAAGAGCAAAATGGGTAAAGAGGAGTGGGAGGTGCTCTACCAGAGAGGGCACCAGCTGATATTCCCATAGACATTGTCTAGTCTTAGGATATTTTTGTTTAGCTCACACATTTTTTTCCAGTTGAATTAGTTGCCAACTTTGAAAAATTAGGAGAAATACAGATTTCTACCTTTTCTTGAAAAATGTAGGATCTGGCAACACAGATCCCGTTTTCTCAAATGTCACCCTGGACTGCTGGAGCTGAGTAGTTACTGGTCCCTGGAGACAGACCTGAGCCCTCTAGCATTCCACTGGAGATGCTGTGATTGGTCATGTGCAGCCTACATCAAACATTTATGCTCCTGCCTGGCTTCTGAAGGCATCTGAATTTTTGACTCTACTACACTATTTTCCTTAAATGACACAATTGATTTTTTTCCCTACTTTGTTCTGTATGTTCTTACCCTAATTCTTTTTGACCTCCCTGCCTTCCTTTTCCAGGTATCTAGGCTCTGTATTCAGACTTCCTATCCACCCCTCTGACCAGCAGTATTTTTATGGTAAAAAGAGGAGTAAATTAGGTAGAGCAGTTAGAAGAGCCCCTTAAAATACCCTCTCCCTTCCTTTAAGAGGTTAAGGTATTTTGTTTCCATAAAGCTTGGAATGTTATTGAAGAAGTAACACAGTACCCGGTAAGGTTTAATTTATCAGATCAGCTTCTTAAGCATAAGTCTGGGAAACAACAGGAGAAAAGATTTGTAGATTATATGGGTTAAGAGAATGGTTGGGGAAATCTTATGTCTCTGAATATCTGAATGCCTCAGATGGTCTGGATTCAGAGCTGGAAATAAAAATGAGAACATGGCAGGGGATGGTGGATGGATAAGTAGCTATGTATTGTCCTTCTCCAACTCAGCAAGTTTTCTGTAGACGTGTCCCCTGCTCAATCATTTCCTTTTCCTTCTCTAAGTCCTTCCTAGAAGTCAGTATACTATGGAGGTGAAGAGCTGAAATATCAAGTTAGCCTCATTGGATTTGAATCTTATCTCTGCTTTCTTACTAGCCATGTGACCTTGGGCTAATCTTTTTGTATATCAGTTTCTTCATCCGTAACTGACAGGTAATAGCATACTACCTCATAGAGTTGTGAGGACTAAAAAAATAGACTGTATTTAGACTCTCTTAGAACAGAGCTTGGCAAAGAATCAACCCTCAATAAATTTCAGTCACTATGGCTGGTGTTGTTATCCTGGCAAGCACACTAGACATAGAGGGGTCAGGTGGCTCTTGCATTGTCATGCACTAGCCATGTGACCTTGGACAAGTCTGTCTATCCAGAGAGCTTTAGTTTTCTTACCTGGAAAAGATGTCATGAGAATTTAAAGTGGGGCCATACAAAACAATCAAGACAAGAGCTCTAGGGCAGTTTGTCTTATGTGCCTCCTGCCTTCTCTGTTCCCCTCTATTCTTCCAGAGGTGGGCAGTGTGGAGTGCAGGGGAAGGCAAGATGAATGTACCCATGAGGAAGCAGCTAATAGTATTGCATGGTCATGGAAAATAGGATCTGTAGTGATATCCCTTCCTTCATTCCCCATGTTGGTAATTTGTGTTTTATCTTTCACTTTCTTGATTAGTCTGACTGAAAATTTATCAGTTTTATGGATCCCGTCAAGCAACCAGCTTTTGGTTTCATTGACTTTCTCTATCAGTTTTCTGTTTTTCTTTCTCACTGACCTCTGCTCCCCACTTTATTATTTCTTTCCTTCTTGCTTTGGATTGGATTTGTTCTTCTTTTTCTAGTTGAAGTGTAAGCTTAGATGATTGATTCAGAACTTTCTTATGTTAGTAAAAGTATTCATTGCTATAAATTTCTAAGTATTGCTGTAATAGCATCCCACTATTTTTGATATGTTATGTTTTCCTTTTCACTCAATTGAAAATACTTTCTAATTTCCTTTATTTCTTCTTTTTTCCTTCTTTGGGTTATTTGGAAAGGTGCTGTTTAATTTCCAGATATTTGTGGTTATTTTCAGATATTTTTCTGCTGTTGATTTTTAGTTTAACTTAATTGTGGTCAGGGAATAAATTTTTCGTTACCTCAATCCTTTTAAATTTGTTGGATTACCTTTATGACTTAGAATATAGACTATCTTGTTACATGTGTATTGAAAACAGTGTATTTTCTACTTCTTTGTGGACTGTCAGGTCAAGTTGGTGTGTAGTTACATCTATGTTCTTACTGATTTTATATCTAGTTTTCTCTCCTTACTTGAGAGAGAAGTGTAAAAATCTCTAGTTTTACTTTTGAAAATTTGTCTATTCATCCTTTTAGTTCTATTGTTTTTTTTTCTATGTATTTTGATGTATGCAGCTGATGTATGCATTTTAGTGTATGCATTTAAGATTATTAGCCCTTTTTAATGCATTGACCACATTATCATTAATTGATGCCCTTCTTTATCCTAGGTAATTTTCTTTGTTCTGAAGTCTTCTTTATATGTCTCAGTTTCCTTTTGATTCATGTTTGCATGGTATATCTTTTTTATTTCTTTACTTTTTTTCCTATATATGTCTTTATAATTAAGGTGGGTTTCTCATACATTTACATTTAATGTTATCATTAATATTTTAAAATTACCATCTTACTATTTGTTTTGTCTGTAGTTTGTTTCTGTTTTTCCTCTTTTCGTGACCTCTTAGCAAATGAATGTATTTTATGATTGAATTTCATCTCCCGTTTTGGCCTATTAATTATACCCATCTTAAAAATTTAGTGGTTTCTCAGGGTTTACCAGAATACATCTTTAATTTATCACATTCTACTTTAAAATAATATTACACCATTTCACTGATGATGAGTGATGTTGAGCATCTTTTTATGTGTCTCTTGGCCATCTGGATGTCTTCTTTGGAAAAGTGTTTATTCATGTCTTCTGCCCATTACTTCACTGATTATTTGCTTTTCAGGTGTTGAGTTTGGTAAATTTTTATGGGTTTTGGCTACTAACCCTTTATCTGATATGTCATTTGCAAATATCTTCTCCCATTCCTTCAGTTGCCTTTTAGTTTTGTTGATTGTTTCCTTTGCAGTGCAAGAGCTGTTTATCTTAATGAGGTCCCAATAGTTCATTTTGCTTTTATTTCCCTTGCCTTTGAGGACGTGTCAAGCAAGCAATTTCTGCAGCTGAGGTAAAAGAGGTTTTTCCCTGTTTTTTCCTCTAGGGTTTTGATGGTTTCCTATCTTACATTTAGGTCTTTCATCCATTGAGTTTATTTTTGTGTATGGTGTAAGAAAGTGGTCCAGGTTCATTCTTCCATGTTGCATGTTACTGCATGTTGCATATTCAGTTCTTCCAGCACCATTTGCTAAAGAGACTGTCTTTTTTCCATTGGATACTCTTTCCTGCTCTGTCAAAGATTAGTTGGCCATATATTTGTGGGTCCATTTTTTGGTTCTCTATTCTATTCCATTGGTCTATGTGTCTGTTCTTGTACCAGTACCATACTGTCATGATGATTACAGCTTTGTAACTAAAATTAACAACTCAGGCAACAACAGATGTTGGCGAGGATGTGGAGAAATTGGAATGCTCTTGCCCTGTTGGTGGGAATGCAAACGGGTGCATCCACTCTGGAAAACTGTGGAGGTTCCTCAAAAAATTAAAACTAGAACTACCCTATGACCCAGCAATAGTGCTTCTAGGAATTTATCAAAGGATACAGGAGTTCTGATTCATGGGGGCACATGCACCGCAATGTTTCTAGCAGCACTGTCAACAATAGCCAAATTATGGAAAGAGCCCAAATGTCCACCAACTAATGAATGGATAAAGAAGATGTGGTTTATATATACAATGGAATACCACTTATCAATGAGAAAGATTGAAATCCTGCCATTTGCAGCAATGTGGATGGAACTGGAGGGTGTTATGCTAAGTGAAACAAGTCAATCAGAAAAAGATCAATATCATATGTTTTCACTCATATGTGGAACTTGAGAAATGTAATGGAGGACCATGGTGGAAGGGAAAGGAAAAAATAGTTTTAAACAGAGAGGGAGGCAAACCATAAGAGACTCTTGAATGGGGAGAACAAACTGGCGGTTGACAGGGGAGTGGGGGAGGGGGCAGTAGGTGATGGGCACTGAGGAGGGCTCTTGTTGGGATGAGCACTGAGTGTTGTATGTAAGCGATGAATCACAGGAATCTATCTTCGAAACGAAGAGCACACTGCATACATTGTATGTTATCTAACTTGAGAATAAATTTTAAAAGAATAATAAGATAAAATAATATTATACCATTTCAAACTCAGGGTATGGGCTTTCCAGTAGTATCTCTTGGTTTCTTCCCTCCTGTCTTTTGTACTATTATTGTCATATTCCTATATACATTATAAACTCCCTAAGACATCATCACTATTTTTGCTTGATACCAATGTTTCTCTGCCTTTATTCCATTATAGCTTTCGTCCATGAAATTTAAATACCATGTATGTACTGTGTATCCGTTTATGTATTGTGGGACTTTGGAGACCTAAAAACCACCTAAAAGCTACCTAAGATAGTTTTTGGCTTCCAAAGAACTAGTTTTATACCCTGTGGGAGCACTATTTCATATAGTATTCTGTATTCTGGTTTGACTGTTTTTTTTTCTTTCCATTCTTTAAGGTTGACATTCTATTATCTTCTAGCTTGCATGGTTTCTGCCAAGAAATTGGCTGTAAATCTTACCTTTATTCCTTTGCATATAATACCTTCCCCTCCCCAATATCACCCCCCTCCTCATCCCAGCTTAATTAAAGATTTTCTGTCTTTGTTTCTCAGAAGTTTGATTATGATATGTCTAGGTATGTGGGATTCTGTTTTTGTTTTTATATTCTGCTTGGAGTTCTCTCGAGTTCTTGGATCTGTGTTTTATTATTTTTTATTAATTTTGGAAAAGTTTTTTTTTTTTTAAATAAAACCACTTTTTTTTTTCTAGGAGAGAGAGAGAGAGAGACAGCGTGAGCAGGGGAGGGTCAGAGAGAGAGGGAGATACAGACTCAGAAATAAGCTCCAGGCTCCGAGCTGGCAGTCAGCACAGAGCCCGATGCGGGGCTCGAACCCACGAACCCCGAGATCATGACCTAAGCGAAAGTCGGACGCTTAACCGACTAAGCCACCCAGGCGCCCCAGTTTTGGAAAAGTTTTATAGCCAGAATCCATTCAAATATTTCTTTTGTCTCTTTCTCTTAATTTTTCTGGAACGTCAATTACATATATGATAGACCCTAGGATATTATCCCGTGTCTCTTGATTGCCATTTTTTTCTTCTGTTCTTTTTCTTTGTGTCTTAGTTTGGATAATATTTGTTGACTTATATTCAGATGTATTTAGTCTTTCCTCAGCTGTGTTTAGTTTCCTGCTAAGGCACTCTAATAAAGACATTTCTCATATCTGATATCCATTATTGCTTTTTTTTTTCTCTAGCAATTCCATTTTACATTTTTGTATTTCCATCTTTCTATAGAAGTTCCCGGTTTTCTCACACATGTTGTCCTACTTTTGCATTAGATTCTTTCTTAAAAAATGAATTATAATTATTTTAAAGTCCCTAATAATTCTGGCATCTATAGCAACTTTGGTTTTGTTGATTTCCTAATTTCTTGACAGTGAGTTTGTAATATTTTATGTATCTTCAGATTTTTTTTTATTGAATTCTGGATACTGTGCATGAAAGGACAATAGTAACTGAGGTAAATGGTATATACACCTAGAAATGGACTCAGGGTGCCTGGGTGGCTCAGTCAGTTAAATATCTGGCTCTTGATTTCAGTTCAGGTCACGATCTCATGGTTTGTGAGATTGAGCCCCACATCAGGCTCTGTGGTGACAGGACAGAGCCTGCTTGGGATTCTCTCTCCTTCACTTTCTCTGCCCCTCCCCTGCCTGTGTACTCTTGCACATTCACGTGCTCGCTCGCTCGCTCTCTCTCTCTCTCTCTCTCTCTCAAAATAAATAAATAAACCTAACAAGAAAAGAAAAACTCAAATGGGCTTGTACTTCTGTCACGCCAATAATGAGAGGAAGAGTCAACCTAGTCAGAGGTTGAGCAGGGCTTGGATTTTGTTGTTGTGAGAGTGTGTCTGCCACTTCAGTGTCCAACAGACTTCAGATTCCTTCAGTAGTGGGATGCTATTACCTTGTACTTTGTGTGTTCCCTGGAGTGCTGACAGTTTGTCCTTATTGTCCCCTTTGCACCGTCAGCTGTCAGCAGTCCTTTGCCTCAGAGGGGTCTCTCTCCTGCCCCTCCCTCACTGCAGACTGCTGATCCTTGTCACTCAGTGATTTGAATAAGAGATGGTCCTGGTAGATGGGTGTGCTTTCACACCCGTCTGCAATTAAGGAGGCCCTTTCCAGTTTCTGACCTTGCTCGTTAACCATCGTCATGAGTACTGGGTGGCGGTTCTTGGCTAGGATCTTATGAATGAGCGCTAACCCCTGTTGTGCCTGGAGCTCCCAGTTATTCTATTATGTCATGCTAACCTGTACTCAGTCTTTCAGGATTTAAAAAATTGTATGTATTTGTTTGTACCCACTTTTATGGTGACTGCATTTTCTTCCCATGCTCTGCCAAATCTGAAACTTGCTCACGTGACCCATCTTTCCTTGAAGGGGATTGTCATTTTTTTTTTTTTCAGTTCAGTTCACATGATTACCTTGCAGCCTCCAATCCCTGATGGGTTCAAGGAAGGTTTGATGTCACAGATATCCAGATTTATCTTGCTTTTAAGGTGGAAGCCCCATTTACTCGCAGTAATCTACATCCAAGGTGGGAGGAGCACCTCTGGTAGTGGAGAAATAGATTCTGTTCTCTGTTGTTATTCTTTCGTCCTCACATCAAAGACTGGGCTGCACTCCCTTGTCCCTCCTGTGTTTTATGTCAGAGGCTCTCGAGAAATAAAATCTACTGTTTCCCTGTGGTTTTATTTTCCTCATCAGGTGTCCTTAACCATGATTTGTTTAAAGGGAAAAGAATCCCTTTTTAGAGACTTGGTGTGCTAATTTACTAACCTTCCTGAATGAGGACCAAAAAGATAATGGCTTGTTAATTTTCTCTTCAATAGGAATTTTTGTAAATAAAAATAATTCATTAACAAAGTAGAGAGTTTAAAAATGCAGAATGATGAAAAATAAAGAAATAAAAAGAAACCCACCCATAATTCCAGGCAGCTAAAGAAACACTGCTAATATATTATCAAAATGCATCTAGTCCTCTTTCTATGGGTTTCATGCTTTGTGTACACAAGTATACATGCTCAGCTATATAATTTCTGTGTTTTGTTCATATAAGCGAGTTCTGAAAAGGTATGTTTTTCTATGGGTTGTGGTACTCATGAGATGATGATGTGTCATTCGTGTTTGTCTGGTAAAGATGCCAAAATGTATGGCATATTCAGCTTGCTGTTATGTTAGGGCTGGATTCCTTCCTGCAGCTATGACATAGGAATAGCCAGGGCAGGAGTGTGTGTGTGTGTGTGTGTGTGTGTGTGTGTGTGTGTGTGTATGTATGTGTGTGTGTGATTCCAAGGGAACGTAATTCATATCAGAGGAGACCAGCTGATCTTTGTGCCAGGGTCCCTCTGTCGCCTCTGTCTAAATTCTATCTCTTTTCCTTTACACCAACCCATTGTCAGGTTTAGAACAAACAGAAATGAGGAAAGTCTATGGTGTTGTTCTTATGTGTTGCTATTTTCTTTCTTTTTCAGGAAGTATTTTGGGGAAAAAATTGGACTGTATTTTGCCTGGCTGGGATTATATACATCATTCCTCATCCCATCTTCTGTAATCGGGGTGATCGTGTTTCTTTATGGATGTGCAACAATCGAAGAAGATATTCCCAGGTGAGATGGTTTTAAAGAAAAGGGCTCAGTTCCCACATGGCAGTAGTTTGGAGATTCATCCCAGTTGCAAGTACATTTCACACGCTTCCTTCCAAAGTCCTCACCCTCTATTCTCTCCTCCTCCTACCACACATGCAACTTCCCTCCAGAGACATATCTGGGAACTACAGAGTCTGGCAATGGCTTCAGAGCTGTGCTGGGGTGGCTCCCTTCCTTTCCTACTTAAGCTCTTCTCCAGGGCCTGAATCTGATATGGGCAAATGGATTATACCCGATGAAAAAAAATCATGCCTGAGAAATACATTTCTCCCTCAACTTCACGACTTATTTTTTTCTCTGGTTTTCTGTAGGACCCAAGGCAGGAAATGTTGAGTGGCGATCACATGTTTATATGGTCAAACACTGTTGGGATAAAACACTGTGGGGCCAACCATGGAAGCAGGCAGTTCTGGAAAGAAGGGCTCAGCCTCTGGTTCAGGAAGTTGGAAACTGCAAGTGATAGGCCCCATGTTGGGCTCTTGGAGAACCAAGAGATAGGTCCTTCTGGTGAAAAAAGAGTACAAAGAATATAAGCACTTAAAAATAGCACCCTTTAGGATGGGCAGCATTACGTATTAGCTGAAGGACCGGGTAGTTTACTCCCTACTCTTGCTTCTCTTGGCTGTTAATGGTGATAATAACTCATATCTTGTGATGTTTTTGTGAGGATTCAAGGAGACAATGTTTGGCACATGGCAGAATATAATAAATAGTTGTTGAAAGGGTCAACGTATGTAGAAATAAAGTACAAGTGACAAGAGAGACACTTAATTTGTATTTCAGATTGAAATCTCTTGTTCTCTGCAGCACTGTCCTCGAAAAGTGAAGGGACAATGGAAATAGGGACTCTGTTTATCTCCTGTCTCTGGTTCTTTCTCATATTTGTTTCACCACAGATTTCCTCCATTTGATGTAAACACTCCTACTAATAGCTCATGGGCGTTATAACTTAGAGCTTTCTATTTGATTGGTCCTGAATGAAAAAGTCCTGTTGGCTCACTTTGGATTAGGTGGGGGCCCTGGGCCAGCAGTCATGGCTGTGGGCCAGGATCACACTGTACCAGCAGGATGTCCCTTCAGTAGCCAGGTGGATGAGGACACTGGGCAGGCCATGGGTGTTACCTGTAGTTGGAGGAAGTAATGGCCATCCTGGAGAAAGGGCTGTGCTCCTTTGGGGAAAGGGTTTCACCAGTGGCAGGAACCAGGTAGCTTTTCTTGCCTCCATGTCAGTCTACAGAAATGGTCTTGTAAACTAGAGAAGCTGGAATTGGCATTGCCAGTGGTCAGAATAAAGTGAAATACCTTGAGATCAGAGACAAGAGTTAGGATATTTTTGTGTGTAAAACTCCAGGACCAATTATCTGGAGTTCTTGACGGGGAGTTCTGGGACCTTTGTCACAAGAGATACGTGGTAGAGTTTCTGCTTTCCTCTGGCCATTGAGCACGAGGGGAGAACGGATACTTACCAGATATCTACCTTGTGCCAGGCACGGTGCTGGGTGGTTTTCATGTACTAGTTTCTCCGATCCTGTAGAGATCAGCTGTTGTAAACTGTTAGGTAGGTATTATTTTCATCTGAGGTTGCGACACTGATGCTAAGTGTGGTCACGTAACTTGTCCAGCTTCAACAACTACTAATTGTCAGGGTTGTGGTTTTACCTCTGCTGCTTCTTGCTCTCAAGTCTTTGCTTTTCTCCATAAGATGTTAAGTCCCCCAGAGGGCTCATATCTTCCTCGGTTCTCCAGGTAGCTTCAGCTGGCCTTGCCTGGTGCTTTGTCAGGAAACGTGGCTGCTCCATTTCGCTTGCCCAGTTTGATCTATAGAGGGCTGGGCCTCAGATTGATCCAAACTGGAAAAATCCCTACTGTGCGTAGAGAGGCAATGCCAGTGTAGGTGGGGGCTTCAGCGTGCTGGTCTATGTCGGGATTTAGAACTTGTGCCCTGGTTCCCCATCTGGGAATATGTGAGACTGACCATTTTAGATGGTAATTACCATGGTCTACACATGCTGAAAAGTATATGTCTATACACATGAGCTTGTATATATGCAAGTATATACATGTAAAATGTCGTCATTATCACTGCAGGTGTATCCTATTACCTGTAAGAGTATGTAATGTTTCACAAACTATGTATATCAGCCCGTTAATGAATTATAGAATCAGCTGAATGGTTATGTGTTAAGTGGACCAGAAAAAGACAGGATAGAGTAAAATGAAATGTAACATTAGTACTCATAATATTCATAATACTAGTATTCATAAGAAGGAGGTAAACATATTGTTTTATGAGATTTTATTTAGTTATATAAGTATGTTTATGGGGGAGAGAGTATGTGTGTATTTGCATACTGGAATCTGACTAAAAGATTTTTTTTAAACTATAGGTCACAGTCAAAAAAGTTTGAAATTGACTGTTATCAAGTCGAAATTTTGGTTGTTGGTCTTGTAGACTCAGGTTTGTGTGTGATAAATAAGGAAGATGTAAATGATAAAAAAAATAAGTGTATTATGAAGAGTTTTTTTTTTAAAAGAACTCCTCTTTAATCATAATTTATCCATCAGAAATCCAAGCTCTGTGGGATTGATGAAAACTCATAAAATACCACTCCCCATCAACAAAAGGATAATCTTTAAATCCCAATACTGAATCTAAACAAACTCATACTCTTCAAGGATGTGTGTCTGTCAGCTGCTCCTAAACATGATTAAAAACTTGCAGAAGTAATTCCAGGGATTACTTTAGAGTATTTTGACATTAAGCCTGGAATTTATTATCTATGTATCATTTAAAAAATGTTTTATTTTGAAAACATTATAGATTAATAGGAAGATAGTACAAAGGGCCCATTATACCCTTCATCCGGTTCCCCCCACTGGTTATGTCTCATGTAACTGTAGTATAATATCAAAAGCAGAAAACTTACATTATATGGAACTTTAAATGGTACCTTTTATCACCAACAACTTTGATATGTGAGATACAAATATCACTTATGAGTAATAAATAGTTCCATATGTGTATGATATGGCTCTAGTACTTTCCTCTACTAACCAAGGGATTGATTCCATTTATTAGGCATTTGCTTACATGGGTAGGAAAGACTGGGGCATTTAGAAAAAACCTGATTGATCTAAACCATGTTGAAAAAAAAATGGTTACTTTAGGTCTTAGACTTTAATAGCAGATGTTGTGTCTGAATTTCTTGAATCATTGCTGTATTGTACCTCTCCCTTCATGCTAACACAGCCCTGTATCATGTAATTTGTGAGCAATGAGTTACTACTGATTAAGACCACCACTCACCTTGTGGTCCCGGTTCAGCTGATTACCAGGCCATTTATCAATCTTCTTATGCTTTCTTGAGAAAATAATAGATTGAAGAAATATGATTTATAGCCACATTGCTTCTAACAGGAAATCTGTGGATTATGCAGCCATTGAATAACCCAGGTGTGATTTCAGTTCTAGGTGAGCTTCCCTCATCTTTCCAGTTGTCTTTTCAGCTTGTCTAGAGAGACAGCCTCTCTCAGAGAATACAAAGTCATTTTAATATCCTCTGAAGGCAGAATTTCTCCAGAATTCTGCTCAAATTGCTTGCATCGAGCAAACAAACAAAACAACCCAATACCTATAAAGTATTTTGACTTTAAATTTAAATGATCTGAGGAGTGTCCATGTTATAATAGCTGCCGTTTTGTACAAATGATTGGTGACACAGCACTTAAGTTTCAAAGTGCTTTGTACCAAACTGGTTGCTGACACTGTTTTCATTCCTGACCTTTTTTAGCATTGACTAGGTTTGATGAGAATTAGGTTGACTAGGATTATCCCTCCCAAAGTCTATGTGTAAAAAAAAAAAAAAATCCCCAAAGAGCAAAGTGATGTCCCTGACACACATACTTGAAGGACAGCACTGAGAAACTTATATATGTTCTCAAACATGGCTTAAAAGCACAGCTCTTTACTATACTTCATACAGACTAACAGTTTTGTATGTGAATCTGTTTTTTTAAGAGGGTACTCTCTTCTCTGAAAATAACAACTCCTTATCAATGATACAGCGGACACTTGTCTGACCCAGAAGACATAGAATAAGCCTTGCTTTCTAGTTACCAATAAGAATGTACCCAAGTGTGGGGTATGTGGGTAGCTCAGTTGGTTAAGTATCCAACTTTGGCTCAGGTCATGATCTCATGACTGGAGAGTTCGAGCCCCACATCGGGCTCTGTGCTAACAGCTCAGAGCCTGGATCCTGCTTTGGATTCTGTGTCTCCCTCTCTCTCTGCCCTTCCCCTGCTTGCACTTTGTCTCTCTCTCTCTCTCTCTCTCTCCCCCAAAAGTAAATAACCATTTAAAACAACTTAAAAAAAAAAAAAAAGAATGTACCCAAGTAAAACCAGCATGGCTGAACTTACTATTAAATATTACTATTTAATATTGTCGATGTGAGTCACTGCTATTGACAGTTGCCAATGGAGAGCTTAGCAGCGAGTCAGTGGAAGAATGAGGATTTAGTCTCAGAGACCTAGAGCTTTCCATTCTCTCACACAGAAGGCCTTTCCTTGCTGTGGGCTTAATAGCTCATTAAAAACAAGCCTGAAAGCTGGGACTTGACAGACAACGACAGCCCTCAGGGAAATCCTTCAGCTTCTTCATGAAAGGGAACTGGATCCAGACATCCCTTGACTTCTGGGTTTCATCTAAGCACTTGATTTAGCACACAGGGTACCAGCCGACACACTGTGGCAATGGCCTCCCACCTGTCAGCCATACTTTGTAGTGCCCTCTGCGGCCTCTTTCCAGAGGAAACATAGCTATGGTTTTGAGTGTAGTACCCCTACTTCCCTAAGACTGTGTCTCCAGCTGCTCTGTGGGAACAGCTAATGCTGCATTTTCATCACATCTTGAGTTCTCCACCCTTTTCCCCCAAACAATGAGCTTAACCATCTACCCATTCCCCAGGAGAAATATTACACACTAGAGCGATGAGTTCATTCATTTTCTTACCAATATGTAGTGTGGAAGGACACTGGGGAAGCCAATTAGGGCTGGTAGTTCTTTGGTTCTTATTTGCAAGCATTCATATGAGCCTGAATTTATCGGATGTAGCTAATCACCTAAAGAGTGAATGGAATTTCAACTATATTCACAGTCCATTAAATGGAAATTTACTGAGGATAGCTAAGAATATAGCTAATGGTTATTTGATTCATGCTTCTCTCTACAAGTATCATAGAATCTAGACTTTGGAAGAATTTACCTTATTTCATTCTTCTGAATCCCATTTCATATTTTTTTAAAATAATTTTTAAATTTATTTTAAGAGAGAGATCAAGAAAGAGAAAGGGAGAGAGAGAACAAGTGGGGCAGGGGCAGAGAGAAAGGGAGAGAGAATCGCAAGCAGGCTCCATGTTGACACAGTGCAAAGCCTGATATGGGGCTTGAACTCACAGACCACTAGATCATGAACAGCCGAAGTCAGAGTTGGATGCTCAACTGAATGAGCCACTCAGGTGTCCCCCATTTCATAGTTTTGATCATTCTTATTATCCTGACAGTATTAATCTCCATTCTACAAATGTGCATGTAGCTGACACACTTAAAAAGGGGCTTCCAACCCAGCTCTGACTCTATTCTTCTTCCCATGGCTTCTCCTTTATTTTTTATTATTATTATTTTTTTTAATGTTTTATTTATTTCTGGGGGAGAGAGAGAGAGAGAGACAGCGTGAGCAGGGGAGGGTCAGAGAGAGTGAGTCACAGACTCTGAAACAGGCTCCAGGCTCTGAGCTGGCAGTCAGCACACAGCCCGACGCGGGGCTCGAACCCACAAACCACGAGATCATGACCTGAGCGAAAGTCGGACGCCTAACCGACTAAGCCACCCGGGCGCCCCTCATGGCTTCTCCTTTAGAAGTAAGAGCTTGTGTTGATCCAACCACACTGTTGTGTTTGCTTCTCCCCATAGTGAGTCCCACACGTGTTTAGGGCAGCCAGTAGGGTTTAAGAAGACAGCCTGTGCTTGTGTGACAGCAGCAGTGGAATCTGACTTCAGGCGGGTGATGGATTCATAGTTGTTGGTGCTCCCCACCAACCTCATAGATGCAGCACATTTTGAAGGGACTTTATAAGGCATCACTCAGTGTATAATGTCTCTGACAGATTCCCACTAATTTTCTGTTAGGACACTCCTAGTGACAGGGGGATCTGTACCTCAGAAGTGGCCCATCCATTTCTTTGACAAAATTCAGAAATAAAGCTCTCATGGCAAAGAATCCAATTCCAATGTCTCTAACACACCTCACCTATGGAGTTGATAAGCACAGCCATGGATTTGGAAGTGGTAGGTGTTTTTAGGGTGATTTGCCTGGGGTGGGTCCTACTTGAGCTCCACTTGACCCAGCAGCCTCTCTCAACTGCAGCAAAGAGATGTGTGACCAGCAGAATGCCTTCACCATGTGTCCCCTGTGTGACAAGTCCTGTGATTACTGGAACCTCAGCTCAGCCTGTGGTACGGCAAAGGCAAGCCACCTGTTTGACAACCCTGCCACCGTCTTCTTCTCCATCTTCATGGCTCTGTGGGGTAAGTGGTCACCATGAGCCGTGCTTATATTGGTGATACCTATAAGTGGTTACAGTGACAATGCTCTGAAGCCCATACCCTTTGATTTATGTCTTTTAGTATTTAATACTTACACCTCAAGAAGTATTTTGGGGACAGTAACTTTATGTCTTACTTATACATGTGAATAGAGCTAGAAGTATCCTCCACCACTTTATATATTTTTAAAAAGCACATAGGATGTTCATCTTGTTTTAACCTCATATATGATATATTCAGAATTTGAACCAATGCATGTTTGAAAACCCCTAGCACACCTGTAAAGTCTATCTACTAAGAGATATAAAGTCATAGATATCCAGTATAACACTCAGAGTGGTGGGGTGACTGCTGTGGTCACCAGGGTGGCTGGTGGTCAGGATGGGCCCAAACCTGGTCTCCTGACTCCAGGCTCAGTGCAATTTCCAGGACACCATGAGTGTAGATATTAGGGATTTTATTTAATGCCAGAGAAGTATTGTCAGTATTTCCACCCAAAAGAATTCGTGAAGGAAAGAACAGATAGTTTCATCATTTTCCTTCTCCTCCCTTACCCCCAGAGTATTAGGGTAATAAACTTTCTCTGGGCCATAGCCATCTGACCACAAACATACACACACATGCATGTGCACGTGCGTGCGCGCACACACACACACACACACACACACACACACACACACTTCTATTTACAAACTGGAATGGAATAACCTGGAATAGTAACCCTGTGATAACTGGACATTTCCAAGACACACCTATGTGTATCATACAAGGAACAGAGTCAACATGTTTCAGCCCATCTTGAGTAGCCACCTGACTTTCACTTTTTACTCACCATTGGCCATGCAAGCCCTTAGCTTCCCCTTTGGATTGCAGAGCAGCAGGGCCATGATCATTTTGGAAAGGAAACTTGATTATCACAGACTCCATGGGGCCTGAAGGACATGCCAGGATGGGACTATGAGTAACACATTCCTGAAAATGTGAAGAGGGGACAGGGAGAGGTCTGTTGTCAGTAGTGCTGGGAGTACTGAATACAAGCTTTCCTGTTCCCTATAGAGACCTCTTCTTGGGTGGAGATAGAACCAGACTGGAAAGATCGCCAGATGTTACTAGGTCACCAAAAAACATTTCCAGGGGCACTCTATTCTTTGTTCTCAGGTGGAATCGCCACTACTCAGGAGCACATGGGCAGTAGTCAATCCACAGAAGTAGGGGCAGGGAGTAGGAGGAAGTGACACTTAGTACCATTTGGTTCTGGAATAGTTCACAGGAGAGGTTCAGAACTGGCTGAAGCTGAAGCTTGTTGCCTGGGGCATCCTAGGCACCAGCTCTGTGGCTCCTTGTCAAGCAGGGCATCTCATAATTACCCCCCAAATCCACTGGAACTGATTTTGAACCTGGAACATATATTCAGTTTTTGATATGTTACAATCTTAATTCCCAACAATTTGTCTTAAGAGATACCCATGATTGGGGCGCCTGGGTGACTCAGTTGGTTGAGCATCCAACTTTGGCTCAGGTCATGATCGCACGGTTCATGGGTTCAAGCCCTGCATCGGGCTCTGTGCTGATAGCTAGCTCAGAGCCTGGAGCCTGCTTCAGATTCTGTCTCCTTCTTTCTCTGACCCTCCCCTACTCATGCTGTCTCTCTCTCTCTCAAAAATAAATAAAACATTAAAAAAATATTAAAAAAAAAAAGATGCCAATGATTGAGTAGCTCAAGCTTAATAACACAGGGCCTGTGATCCCTTACGGACTTTCCTAGGATCCATAATCCCTTGTTGAAGAGAAACTTGGTTTTCAATTGTACTTTCCTACTCTCAAGCCCCAACAACTACCTCTCCTCTTTCCTCAATAGCTATAATTAACAGATGCCTCCCACCCCCCTGGGATCTGCCTTAATTTACTGCCCCCACCCCTTGCTCTTCTCTCTCCCCCTCCTGTGGCTATGCAGGGAAAGCAGGAAGGGTGGGATGCGTCAGAGCTTCCTGGCATAGCGTGGAGTTCAGTTGTGTTTTCTAACAGCCTTGCTGCGTTTTATGTGATTGTGTATTTGGTTGCTGCAGCCAAGAGCCGCTGGGCATGATTGCCTGCAAATTACAATTAAAAATAATAGTACTGCCTCTCATTACCATGATTATTATGATCAGTGGTGCTGTGTTGTGTGGGCCTGGGCTGGGGCCCAACCTGCCAGGAGGAAGGCTGGGGAGAAGTAGTACTTTGCAGAGGGACTCTCTGTCAGTGGAGCAAGATTGGGGGCTGCTGAGCCAGGGCTGTGTGGAAGGTGCTAGTCCAGCAAGGCCTGGGTCTGTGGGAGTCTTCAGGTCCAGCTCCTGGCTCCTCTGTGGTCTGTCTTCAAACTGCAGGGAACTTTTGGAAAGTGAGAGAAGCCCTATTGAAACGGGAAGTAAAGGCACAGGGTTTCTGAACTCTCTTCTGAATAGACGTTAAGGACACTGTCTTAGGGACCAGGCAGTCCTAGATGTGTGTATCTCAGTCCTGCCCCTTACCAGCTGGGGGTCCACAGCGAGGCAAAGTGGATCTGGCTCCCGGTCACAAAAGTCAACACTCTTTTTCTTTTTTTTTTTTTTTAAGGTTTATTTGTTTTTGAGAGAGAGCAAGTGCAATCAGGGGAGGGGCAGAGAGGGGGGGACAGAGGATCTGAAGCAGGCTCTGGGGGTGACAGCAGGGAGCCTGATGAGGAACTCGAACTCACTGATACTCAACCGACTGAGCCGCCCAGGTGCCCCACCAAAGTCGTCACTCTTAACCAAGGTTCTGTATGTCTGAGGCAAGGGTCTTAAACTTTGGGCCTCATTGTGCTCATCTGCGAGGGGGGTGAAAGGATACTTACCCATAGTGTTCCCGTGAGGAGTAAATAGATGTGTGCAGAGCACCTAGCAGAGTCCCTGGCACGTAATGGACACCAGGAGCTGTGAGCCACTCTTCGTCATTACAACGGTCCTCCCTTGTGCTCATGGCTCCTCTGCAGTGATCTTTGCCCCTCTCCTCTGTTCCCATGGTTGGACTTCTCTGCTTCACAGAGATGGCAGTCGGGAAGCGCTCCAAGCCCTGCTGTATGCAGAGCCCTCCTCCGGTGCTAAGAAGAGTGTAGGAAAAGGAGGGACGCCCTCCTGGCAGCCTTGTTCTCAGAGCATCCCCAGGCCACTGCCAGGGTTGGGAGGTCACGATGCACTGATACTAAGAAGCCTCAAATCCATGGGAGAAACTACATGAACCCATGCACTGTAATGTAGGTGCCAAGTCAAACAAATGTAGCCTTTAGCAACGGCACATTCAGCTGGTCTGTAGGTGTTCTGCTTAGTTCTGGGCTGTACCTGAGGTAGACAGGAAGCTAAGAGCTGAGGAAGGAAGTTTATGGCACCATTGCTACACTGCTCTGCATCGTGCAGCCCCAGGCACCCAGGCTCTTCCTGTGGGTGGTTTGGAGGTGTGGGGGTGGCCTCAGAGAGCGTCCTTTCCTTTTTGTCCACGGCACCTTTTTGTCTCTCTAAGGAGAGTTAGGAGTGTGGAGGAGAGGGTGCCCCAACCCTGATCCTATGGACAAGATGGGGCTTGAGTGGGTCAGGAGAGGATGAGAGTAGACAGTGGAGGACAGCATAGAAGAGCAGGACAGTCTGCATGAGTTGGGGATGAGGAGGACAGTGAGTACGTGACCTTAATGGCAATGCAAGTATGAGGTTGTATGTTGACAAACCAAGGGAATGGATTCAGACAGGTGGGTCAGGCAGCATATTCAGGGGCCCCCAATCCAGAAAGAAGAACTTGGGCAATAAGGAGCCATTGAAAGTTTAGATGGGGGAGAGTGGGCATCCCCCTCTCCCCACCCCCTCTTCACGGCCCAAATGCCATTGTCTTCAAGACTCCGCTTGGGTGGCTTCTCTGGCAGCTGGCACTCCCTCTGGTGCGTGCCCACAGCTCTTATCTGTGCCGCTCTTTAGGTCCTGCTCACTCTATGCCTTGTATTAATGTTACCAACAATCTTTCCTCATAGGCCGTAAACAGTTTGAGAGCAAAATTCACATTAGTTTCCCCTGATCTCCCTCATGATGTTCTAGAACAGTGTTGAATATGTTGCAGATAACGTTCGTCAAGGCTAGTTCTTTGTGCAGGTTTAAATTTGCTCAAGCTTGCTCAGGAATAACGAGATTGTTGTAAGAAAGCAAGAAGCAAGTTCATGGATGCAGGTAGTGACAGGCAGCCAGGCATCTGGGGAACTGGAGCTGGAGGAGCTATCAGAAACCATGGCCCTTCCTCCGTTCAGGTGCTGCATGGTTCGTCCCATGTCTGCTTCTCTTTGTGTCTCTTAGTTTCAGTTATCAAAAGAGAGAATCAGCTTGCTCCACCAGCTGGTACTAGGTGTTCAGTCCTGGTCTAACAAGCCAATGGGTGTTGATTCTCCCTGGGACGTGTTGGGCTGACCTTTCAAGGGGCTGCAGCTGGAGCAGGCAGACCAACCGGTGTGCAGGTGTGGGTGGTGCAAACAGATATTTGCTGAACAAATGGAAGAATGGGTGAACATCACTTAGGGGAGATTGCTTCATCAGCCACATGCAGCGTGGCTAAGAAGGCTGAGACTGGGGTCAGTTAGGAAACTGTTACATAACCTCAGGTTGGGATGATTGGGGCCCAGAGAAGGGAAGCCGGGCTGGGGACAGAAGGAAAGATGGGGGCATAAGGGAGAGTCAGCCGAGGAAGGTGTAGGAAGAAAGAGTGTATGTGTAGGGAAGATGAGGTTTGTCAAGAAGGACTACAGACCATTCCAGTCTTATTTTTGTCATCCTTATATCTCACCTTCATGTCTTGAGATCTGTGTTTACCCACTCCTCATAACCTAGAAGTGGGAAAAGGTGCACGCATGCATGTATACATGTATGTCTCCCTTTATATATATCGAGTGGGCTCTCAGGGTGTGGAATATTTTGAGCAGTTCCAGCTAGAAGTAGAAGAAGGGAATAAGTGCTTTAAAGAGAGTCCCTAAATTTGAAATTTTTAAATTTATCATTTGCCTCCATTGGGGAACCTAAAGTATAGTCAAAATCTACCCTTTAAAATTAATAGAACTTTTTTCTCTTTTTAAGCTACCATGTTTCTCGAAAACTGGAAGAGATTGCAGATGCGACTGGGCTACTTCTGGGACCTGACTGGGATAGAAGAGGAAGAAGTGAGTTCTTTTGCATACTTCTCTGAGCCCTTTCTTGGCTTCAGCATGAAAATAGATCTTCTTGGGTGAGATGACCACTTAACATTTACTTCCACATCAACCCATTGGCTCCATAGTCTTAGCCATGGTTGATAGGCACTGAGCCCAAGAGTTCAAATCCCCATTCTTCTCTTGAGCTATAAAACATTGGACCTGATGGGCAGTCAGGTGGAAAAAGAGATGGTACAAGAGAAAAGCCTTATGGTAGCTTTGAGATTTAACTTAACTTTTGAGACTTAACTTCCATCTCTCATGTCATGGGTGCCAGCGTACATGAAGCCATAGGGTAGGAATCACTCTCATGGAGCCCAGAGCATGCATGTGTAAGCCTACTGAGGGTCAAGGGAGAGGTGTGGGTGCCAGATGCTGATTGCCTTTGATGCCTATGGAAGAAGAACCACTGAACTATTTTACATTATAACCCAGTACAGCATGTGTGAAACTGGAGGATGGGTTAAGGGCAAAGGGTAAGTTCTTCTGGAGTCTAGTTTTCTGGACAGATGATACTGAAAAGGATGGAAACAAATCAGCCTCCCTCAGGGCTCTTATGAGAACTAGGGCTGCAGTCTTGATGTTGGCAAGCTGGCAGTGACTAATATGTGCATGGTTGCTCACAGTTCTTATCTGTTTCCACACACTACCATTGACTGAACAGTAAATGTGAATATTGGATAGGCACTCCTGATATCATGGACATTGTTGATGACGTACTGGGAAAGATCAAGGGGCACTTGCATTTGCCTGAGTACCCACATGCAACGGCTGGCCCCAAGCGTTATGGCCACTACAAGGAGAGCAGGCCTTTTCTGTATTCTCTCATAGTAATTAATGTGCCTCACCTTACACTCAGGATCTCTGGCTTTTATGACCAGACAAGTGAAATCCCCAGCTTAGTCTTGTTCTCAAGCCTTTGTGACTCCCTATGTCTGTAGCGTGATGTCATTTCTTCTCCTTGACGCTCTAATTAGGCAGGTAGGCATTCCATTACTATTCACTGAGTACATGTGCTCACTGTATTCCAGTCCTGTGTGTTGAACATATGCCCAGAGACTGACGGCATCATGGGTTCCATGGATGGAATTCCATGGATGGAATTCTGCTATGTACATGTGGATTCTACCTTCAGAGAGGATACCAATGAGGAAGATAAGTGACAGAGAATAATGAAGGCAATTGCATTTCTTAAGGGAAAATGCCCAAATGAGTGCTTCTAATAGAAAGAGCTGTAGAAGTGGGACTGTGGGCGTGACCTGGTTGGGACATCCTTGTCCTGTGGGTTCCATTTGCTTCAGCAGAGAGAGAGGGGAGTTATGGCTGGTTTGGGAGGGGTAGCAGTGGGAGCTCCCACTCTCCTAATGCAGGGTCTAGCACGTCTGCAAAGAGAAGGAGAAATGTCCTGGCATCCAAGCCTATGTGGGGCCAGAGACCAGCTAAGTGTGTCTGCTAAGTAGAGCTGAGGAAGCCAGAAAGGCTCTGTGAGAGAGGAGGTGTAAACACATTCACACAGAGAAAGGCATTGGTTGTGACTCAGTGCCCCCAAAATCTCAATCACAGGCCCCTGCCAGAGATGGCCATATGATCCACTTTCTTTCTGTAGCCAGGCTTTCTGTCTTCTGATTAACCCAGCGAGCAGTGGTAACTTCATGGAAGGTGTATGATTTCAGGAACTCATGTGCAGGCAGAGAGTAGCCTGGCCAAGACTGGGTTTACCTGTGGCACAAGGAGGTGGTCCTCCTGGACTCTGATCACTCCTGATGGGTGAGGTCACTACAAGGCAGTTTGGTTCTACAGCATGGTGGATGTGCCCTGAGTGTGCAAGCCTAGGGCCAGGCATGGCTGAGAGGAAGGGAGGACAGCCTCGCCTTTTCCTTTAATGTATTTATATTTCAAACTAGGATATCAAACACACTTTAATTTCAGCTCAGTCTAAACATACCCACTAAGCACTGACTATGTGAAAGTTTTGGTATGTAATGTGGAACTATGTCAGGTAGTCTCTGAGCATCTCCAAAGGGTTCTATTCAACTAAGGTGCTGTCTGGTCTCTAATATTTAGAATACAATGGTGAATATGTGAAAGAAATCCCTTCTGGCTAACGTAGCCAGAAGAAGTGCCTTTTTAAAAATTAATTTTGTATTGTTTTTATCAGATTTTTGAAGACTGTTCAAATTTCATTGGAAAAAATTTCAGAGAGAGGAAAGGGTACCCACAGGAGGAAACAGCAGCAGGTCTTGATCCAGCGAAGCTAGGGGTGTTGTTGATCAGAAACAGTAAGATGACAGGAGGTGCAGTCGGCTGCAGGGGCAGGTTTGGGGATGCAGTGGTGAACACGGCGACAAATAGAGGCATGCAGTCAGATTGGGGAAGTCGCTGATGGCTACTGTGCATCTCCTGTGGGTCGGGGGAAGACATGGAGGGCAGGATAAGAAGGTATTTATGACTTTACCAGATTCTTTATCTGAAGTGTTGTGGGCAGGTTTAACCTGCATTCAGGCAACGAGCAGGAGGGTGGCAGGTGTGACTTGGGCACTGGAGAGAGGGAGGCAGGGGGGCCTTGGAAGTCATGATTAGAAGTTATTTCTGTTTTAACCAGATGGTGTCTCCAGGCATCTCCAGACGGCCAGCTGTCTGTAACCCTAAGGCATCATGCTTCCCTATGGTCTTCACGGGCAAACACTTACCTCCTTAGGGGTAAAACTCACACAGACAGAAACTCATTTCCCCTGTGTCCTTCCCACCCAGGGGGAGGGGCACCATGCGGGCTACCCCAGGAAGAGTTACACAAGTGGGATGCCTCAAGTCTAGGTTGTAAACCAGGGAGAAGTGATTTCATTCTTTCTCATTGCTATGTAGTATTCCATCGTATAGATAAGCCACATCTTCTTGATCCATTCGTCAGTTGATGGACACTTAGGCTCTTTCCATGATTTGCCTACTGCTGAAAGTGCTACTATGAACAATGGGGTACATGTGCCCCTATGCATCAGCCCTCCTGTATCCCTTGGGTAAATTCTTAGCAGTGCTATTGCTGGGTCATAGGGGAATTCTACTGTTAGTTTTTTGAGGAACCTCCACAGTGTTCCAGAGGGACTGCACCAGTTTACATTCCCACCAACAGTGTAGGAGGGTGCCTGTGTCTCCACATCCTCGCCAGCATCTGTAGTCCCCTGATTTGTTCATTTTAGCCACTATGACTGGCATGAGATGGTATCTCAATGTGGATTTGATCTGCATTTCTCTGATGATGAGGGATGCTGAGCATCGTTTCATGTGTCTGTTGGCCATCTGGGTGTCCTCCTTGGAGAAGTGTCTGTTCCTGTCTTCTGCCGGGTTATTTGTTTTTTGGGTGTGGACTTTGGTGAGTTCCTTATAGATTTTGGATACTAACCCTTTATCTGATATGTCATTTGCAACTATCTTTTCCCATTCCATTGGTTACCTACTAGGGAAGCTTTTTGATGAAGACATTTGTTGAACAATATCTGGATTTACCTCTTTAGATCATCTCAGAGAAGGCTGGTCCTGGCCTGGCATGGGGCCATCCTTAAGCCTGCTCCTGAGGAAACCAACCAGGTGGAAGTAGCCTTGAGAAATATTTCCTGGAGTCTTGGTGAGAGGAGTTATGTGTTTGTGATGATTTTGCATCAGACCACCAATCCAGAGAGGCTGTGTTTGGGGAACATGAGAAATAATGAGGACCTGTTCATGGCTGGGTATATTGGAACAACCTTCACAGGGGCCAGATTCTTCTCTGGCCATGAGCTCAGTTGTCCAGCTCCCTGCCTTTGAAGAATTCTTTAACCTCACTTGACCTTCTTGGCCACCAACAGAGAGATTCTTGTCTGACCTGCCTCAGCTGGAATGCAGAACAGCCTAACTACTTTGAAAGTCTTGGACTCCTGTTTATGCACCAAGAATGCTTGGCTTATTCCAAACAGATGAGGGGTTCTGAATGGGGGCCCAGTGTGGGGTGAGGTGGGCCTCAGCCACCACTAGAGGGATGCAGGGACATGCCTGATGGCACAGCATGTCTTTGGAAAGTCAGAGACAGGGCAAGAGCAGCCTCTTAGTAGGGAAAGTTCCTCAACCCCTTTCCAGGGTATGAAAGGTAGAAACAACTGTAGCTTGAGGGGGGTTAGAATCCACATTATGGTACTCACCAAAAAGATACTGCTATAGTTTTTTAACTAAAATCTTCCATGGAAATAATATAGATGAAAAGTGACCAGATTTCAGAGGCCGTGAAGGACACCTTCAAACCAGATTTCTCCAAGTATTCCTATAGGATGTTAATTGTTGGAGCAAAGGGATTTTTGTAAGAAATGGTGGGTTTAAAAAAATAAAGCAAGTGTTTTCACAGTAAAACTTTTCAAGCTTCTAATATGCTCATTGTGAGTCTCAGGTGATACCTTGTGTGGGCTTTTCCAATCTCTTAGACCCTGAAATCCCTTTTTAACTAAAACTCTTTTGGCACACAGATTAGGAAATGATGTGTTGGAGAATGGATGAAAGTGAGAGAATCCGTGAGCTTCACAAGCATTTAGAGTTTTCTGGGTGTTCTGCATGGTACTCATTACTATGAAAGTATAAGACAGGTTTGGTAGCAGACCCTCATATTGGGAAACTCTCAAATGCAAAACAGCTAGGAAATAATAAAAGAAATATACATAATTGAGAACTTTGTGTGGTATAAACTATGAAACTCTAGGTTATTCAAGAGGGAGGAGATTCCACCAGGCATGCTGCAGCAGAGAAGTCCTGGAAGTGATGGGGCTGATGCATGCTTGGAGATTGGTAATGACAGGGTATCTAAAAACCCTGAATAGCATCACCCCCTGGTTGTCTTGGTTATGCTTAGAAGTCACATGCATGGTTTCTCCTCTCCAATGTCATGGTATGTCCTGGGAAAGCCAAAGACTGGTCAGGAGCCTAGCTTGTTTGGCTTTTGGAATCTCTGACATCTGAGCAGTGGCAAAGAAATGTGTGCACTCTGAGTCAACTGTGAGCCAGCACCTGAATCCTTGCCTACGAGTTATCGATAAATGATGTGGGAACATGAAGTCCTCACACCTGTAGATATTCGTCCTTGGACGCTACAGGGAAGACTTTCCAATGAGGCCAGGTGTGCACTGTTAAATTCTCTTTGAAGTAAGTCCTGCATCTTCCTGCTTCAGCATCTGCATTGATTTGCCTGTAGTCCTCTTGAATAGTCTCCTTCCCATGCCTGGTGACTCACTGTTCAGGTTTGTATTGCTGAATGGCTCAGTGATATCTCTTGAGCATTGGTGTACTTGCTGATGAGTTACTCACCTAGGCTATACAGGAAACAGGTTCAGGCAAGTGAGTTTTAAGATTCCCTGTGGCCATCTTTAGCTTTGATGTTTATTGGTCGCCATTTTAGCTTACAGAATAATGGAGCAAGAAGGAGTTCTGTTGTTGCCCTAACTCCCAGCTGTGGGGCGCATCTGTTTCTCTGGCTGGGATTTGGCTCATTGAAACTTGAAGTTTGAGGTATGAGGATAGTTAGTAGGATGACCAGATGCTTCTGTTTGTATCAGCTGCCCAGTTAACGTTTCCTCTCTCCTTTCTCAACACTGGCGGCATCCCCAGGAACGTGCCCAGGTTTGGTTTTCAGTGTGGTAACAACTATTGTGTGTCCCTTCCCTCTCCCCCACATTGTATTCCTGGTCTAGACTCCTTGTGATCGTGTGTGGTGTGACAGTTCATATCCAAATAGCATTCGGTCCTAAGTCCTGACTTCACCTTACTCGTAGTGTCTGATTATAACCCACAGGCCAGGGGTGCTCTTCTGCCTGCTTACTAACTACTCATTGATTCTTCGGTCTTAGGAACACTCCCGGCCTGAGTATGAATCCAAAGTTCGAGAGAAAATGTTAAAGGCGAGTGGCAAGTCAGTGGTCCAGAAATTGGGCACCAATACGGCTGAGGAAGAAGATGAGGTAAGTTGCTGACACTTCCTGCTCACTCTCTTCTTTATTTCTGAAGATGCTATTGTCATTTCATTTGGAATGCTTTCATGGACAGAGACTGGGCTGTGATATGGGATTGATAGGGCTGGGACAAGATGGCTTTGCCATGACTTGATTTCTCTCTCTTTCCTGGATGGCAGTGGCTGGGAAAAATGGTAGAACAGATTGGAGGAGAAAGAAACAGTTTCAGGCCAGGACTGAATCACCTAAATACCTAATAATGATAACTACCACCATACTAACTAGCACAGTGGCATATCCTTGTGGAATGCTTGTGCTAGGCTAGGCGCCATTCTAAGTGCATTATATTATCTTATTCTCACAATAAATTTATGAGGCTGGCACTTCTGTTAGGCAAATGAAAACTAATGAAAAAAGTTATTTTCATAGCTTAAGTCAGTTGCCAGAAGTCACCCAGCCAGTAAATGGTGAGTAGATCTGGGATTCCGTCCATCTCTGATGCTCTGTGCATCTAACCACTATGCAATACTGCCCTTTAAGTGCAATGAAGAAGTCCAAGAAAGACATGGCTCTTAGGGCCAGCAGAGGCAAATTCATGCCTGAACTTGCTTGAGCTACTCATATGAAGTTCCTTACATTTCATTTTATCTGGGTGGGCCTTCACAAGTAGGAAAGTGATGGTGAACATGTCTTCCGAGTCCTATTTCTGAGTTTTATGGTGGCATTCAGACATTAAAACAGAGCTTCAGAATCTGTGCTGTGATCTGTAAATACTCATAGTATGTGTGAGCTGGGGGTTCAGTGCGGGGGGCTCCTCTTTGACAGTGCCTGTCTTCTCTGAGTGCTACCCTTCTTTGAAACTAAGTTGTGTGTGTGTGTGTGTGTGTGTGTGTGTGTGTGTGTTTATGTCTTTCCTAATCTGGTTCCTGAAAAAAATCAACAAGATTGGAAATCTGTTGTTTTTGCATGTGTCTTTTCTCCATCTTGGCTTTGAATTCAAATTTCATTTAATTTTACATTCTTAAAGTTGGAACCATTCATGTTAACATGCAAATTTATTCAAGCACCAAAACAGAAGAATGTGGTGTTTTTGAGGCCAGAACACTGGCTTTTTTTTTCTTTCTTTTTCTTTCTTTCTCTCTTTCTTTCTTCCTTTTTTTTTTTTTTTTTTTTAAGAAAATAGGACTTAGAGGAGAAAGAGGGTGGCCCTCTGAGTTATTTTTTTTCCTAGACAAAAAGTAAGTCCAAGACCACCAATTATTCAGGGAAATAATGAATTCATTCTTAGGAAAGACTAATCATCACTACCACTCTCATCAGAAGGCAAGCATTCTGTGTTTTCAGCCTCAGCAACTCCATGCAACCTTCTTTCTCCACCCCAGAGCAATATACAATGGATAATTTTATGGAAATCACATGTAACTCTTATTGACCACTGACTCATTTAATTTTAATTCCATGGACGGGAATGCCAAGGAGCTGGAATTGCGTACATTGAGGCTGTGGTTCTAATATAAACTTTGCTTGGATATATATGCATGATAGGTCACATAACTTTCAGGAACCATGAATAATTGAAAAACATCTGAATGCATTATGAATGATACATATGTTTATGTTTTAGCATTCAACATCTATTTCCATTACACTGTTGAGAATGCAAAGCTCAAAGCATCTAATGTCTTATGGGCACTGGGGAGAAAATGACCTTCCTTGATTGAGCAGTGAGAGATGAAAATGGCCTAGAATGTGATTGTCAACATCCTTCTTCTATTCCCTCCATTATGTTAATACTATAAATATTCTGTTCCTGGTAAATCCAGCCAAAGATGGGAGATGAAGGGAGGAGCATGTGTTGCTGTCTGATGGGAGGGATGCTACTCTTGCCTACTGGAAGAGTTGAGGTCAATACCTACTGCACAACATGGCTCTGGAGACACTCTCATGTGTGGGATATTTAGGAAAGATCCCTTCTGCTGGGGAATAGACAGGGACAAAGAACCAAAGTTTATCTGGTAGCCTTGGATATGCCTTTTTCATCCCAGAGGATCCCCTTGGCTCTGCCTTCGCTGTGCCCCTGAGGCTGCATCTTCTCACCTCTCTTTACTTTCCTTCCAGTTGAATGATAAGCTACCATTTATTGAGACCCAGAGCAATATGGGAATTTGCCCAAGACCATATAATGTGTGGGGAAGCTGGTAGTCAAACTTAGCTTCACCTGATCCCCAAACCCTACTGCTTTTCCTTTCTTTTTTAATTTTGAAGATATCAACCCCATTTTTATTTTTTTCCTTAGTTTATTGTCAAGTTGGTTTACATATAACACCCAACGCTCATCCCAACAAGTGTCAACCACATTTTTAAAGACCTCTTTATTGAGATTTAGTCCTCAGACCATAAAATTCACCCACTTAAATTGTACAGTTCAGTAGTTTTTAGTATATTCGGAGATTTGTGCAACCATTTCTACCATCTAAGTTTAAAAATATTTTTTTAAGGTTTATTTATTTACTTAATGAGAGAGAGAGAGCGCGCAAGCAAGCGCACAGGGGAGGAACAGAAAGGGAGAGAGAGAATCCTAAGTGGGCTCCACACTGTCAGTGCAGAACCTGGTGTGGGGCTGGGACTCAGGAACCATGAGATTATGACTTGAGCCGAAATTAGGAGTCAGATGCTTAACCGACTGAGCCACCCAGGCATCCCTCAAATATTTTTATCACCCTAAAAAGAAAACCTATACCTAGTAGTTATCAAATTCTGGAAAACAACTAGTCTACTTTCTGTTTCTATAGATCTCCCTATTCTGGGGCTCCTGGGTGGCTCAGTCAGTTAAGCATCTGACTCATGGTTTCAGCTCAGGTCATGATCTCATGATTCACGAGTTCAAGTCTGCATCAGGCTCCATGCTGATAGTGCAGAGCCTGTTTGGGATTCTCTCTCTTCTCCTCTCTCTCTGACCCTTCTGCATGCACTCACACACAGTTTTTCTCTCTTTCACTCTTAAAATAAAATAAAATTAAAATAAAATAAAATAAAATAAAATAAAAAAGATTTGCCTGTTCTGGACTTTCACGTCAATGGAATCATGCAAAATGTAGTATTTAGTTTCTTTTACTTGGCAGAAAATTTTCATGATTCATCCATGTTTTAGCTACATCAGTAGTACATACTTTTTTATTGCCAAATAATATTACATAGTTTGGATATACCTCCTTTATCAATTGATGGACACTTGGATGGTTTCCATCTTATCAGAGGTATGTCAAGTGGTGCTATGAATATTTGTGTACAAGTTTTTGTGTGGATGTATGTTTTCATTTGTCTGGGATATATACGTAAGAGTGGAATTATTGGGTCACATGGTACCTCCATATTTAACAGTTTGAACACCTGTCATACTATTTCCCAAATAAGTGTACCATTTTACAGTCTAACTATACAGTGTATGAGGGTTCCAATTTCTCCACATCTCAGCAACACTTGCTGCTATCTTTTTCATTTTATCTATCCCTAGTTGTATGAAGTAGTATTTCACTGTGGTTTTAATTAGCATATCTCTAATGACTAATAATGTTGAACATCTTTTCGTGTACTTATTGGCTGTTTGTACGCCTTCTTTGGAGAAATGCCTATTCAAATCCTTTGCCCATTTTTTGCTTTTCATTTTATTTTATTTTTTAAAATTTATTTATTTTGAGAAAGAGAGAGGTGGGGGTAGGGACAGAGAGAGAGGGAGAGAGAATCCCAAGCAGGCTCCACGCTGTCAGTGCGGAACCCAAAGTGGGGCTTGATCTCACCAACCGTGAGATCCTGACCTGAGCTGAAATCAAAATTTGTATATTTAACCGACTGTGCCACCCAGGTGCCCTCTTTGTCCATTTTTTAAATTGTTCTTTTATGATCATGTTGTAAGAGTTCTCTACATATTCTGAATACCAATCCAATATATAATTATGATTTACAAATATTTTCTCCTGGTCTATGAATATTATTTTTTTCATTTTATTGATGATACAATTCAAAACACAAAAGATTTGGTTATAATTCAAATTATATTTTTTTGTCACTTGTGCTTTTGTATCATATCCAAGAAACCATTGCCTAGTTCAGTGTCATAGAGATACACTTGTAGGTTTTCCTCTAAGAGGTTTATAGTGTTAGCTCTCACATTTTAGGTGTCTGATCCATTTTGAGTTAATTTTATGTGTGAATTAACTGAGGTGTCCAAATTCTTGTTTGTTTGGTTGGTTTTGCATGTGGATATTCAATTATTTAGCACTATTTGTTGAAAGCCTATTATCTCCACTGAATTATATTGACACCCTCATCAAAAATCTATTCAATATAAATTTAAGAATTTGTTTCTGGATACTCATTTCTATTCTGTTAATCTGTGTGTCTGTCTTTATGCCAGTACCACATTGTCTTGATTACTACACTTGTGTAATAAGTTTTGAAATTGGGAATGTGACTTTGACTTTGTGCTTCTTTTTCAAAATTGTTTTGATGATTCTGGGTCCCTTGCATTTCCATATGAATGTTATGACCAGCTTATCAATTTCTGTAAAAAACACAAGCTAGGATTTGTGATAGGAATTGAGTTGAATCTATAGATTAATTTAGGAATATTGCCATCATAACACTATTAAGTATTTTTAAATTGTTAATGTTTATTTTTTAGAGAGAGAGGGGCAAATGGGGAAGAGAGAGAGAGAAAGAGAGAGAGAGGGAGGGAGGGAGGGGTAGGGGCAGAGAGAAAGGGAGACACAGAAACTGAAGCAGGCTCCAGGCTCTGAGCTGCCAGCACAGAGCGTGACGCGGGGCTCAAACCCACAAACCATGAGATCATGACCTGAGCCAAAGTCAGACGCTTAACTGACTGAGCCACCCAGGTGTCCCATACTATTAAGTGTTATAATCTATGAACATGGTTTATCTTTCTATTTATTTAGATCTTCTTTAGTTTCTTTCAACAATGTTATGTTTTCAGTATAGAAGTCTTATACGTATTTTGTTAAATGTGTTTATAATTATTTTATCTTTTGATGCTATTGCTGATCGTTCTTAGTTTCTATATTGCATTATTCATTGCTAGTATATAGAACTATAATTGATTTTGTGTATTGAATTCATATCCCATAACTTTGGTGAACTCATTTTTTAATTCTAATGGTTTTTAGTGAATTTCTTACGATTTTCTATGTGTAAGATCATGTTATCTGTGACTAAAGATAGTTTTACTTCTTCCTTTCCGAATCTGGATGCATTTTATTTCTTTCTATATATCTCTTTTTTTCCAGCTAATTGCCCTGACTAGAATCTCTTGTACAGTGTTGAATAGAAGTGAGGAGAGCAGACTCCCTTGTCTTGTTCTTGATCTTAGGAGAAAAAAATTAGTCTTTCACCATTAAATGTGATGTTAGCTGTGACCCATTGCTTTTTTGCTCTCTCTTAGTAAGGTTTCCCAGAGAACAGTTTACATCATATCAACATGATGCTGATTTGAAACAAACATTCTATACTGTAATAGGTGATTACTGCATGTCCACATTCTGGAGGGACATGGCCCTGGCAGGGTCATGGTACTCTCATCAGGTAGCTGAGCTTTTTCTGTGGGTCTTTTCTGCTTCAGCTGTCACTTAGGGAGATTGAATTTAGCCTATGTGATTCTGAGAGTTGGTGACTTTCTTTGTTTATGTGATAGATGATGTTGGCCATTAGCCCATAACTTTGGGGCATAGGTGGTTGTTAATTTGGGCATTCTTACATCTGTTTTTAAAATCTGCCTTTTTAAAAAGTTTTTATCTTAATTCAAGTTAGTTAGCAACAGTGTAATATTAATTTCAGGCATACAATATAGTGATTCCACACTTCCATATAACACCTGGTGCTCATCACAAGTGTCCTCCTTAATCCCTATCACCTACTTAACCCGTCCCCCTGCCCACATCCCCTCTGGTAACCACCAGTTTGTTCTCTATAGTTGTCTATTTCTTGGTTTGTCTCTCCCTCTCTCTTTTTCCCCCTTCGCTCATTTGTTTTGTTTCTTAAATTCTGCATGTGAGTGAAATCGTACGGTATTTGTCTTTCTCTGACTGATTTACTTCGCTTAGCATAATCTCTAGCTCCATCCATGTCATTGCAAATGGCAAGATTTAATTCTTTTTTATAGTTGAGTAATATTCCATTTTGTGTGTGTGTGTGTGTGTGTGTATGCTGATTTGTGTATACACACACACACACACACACACACTTCTTCTTTATCCTTTGATAGATTGATAGATTCTTGGGCTATTTCCATAATATGGCTATTGTAGATAATGCTGCTATATGCATCAGGGTGCATATATCCATTTGAATTAGTATTTTTATATCTTTTGGGTAAATAACCTAGTAGTGCAATCGATGGATCATAGGGTAGTTCTGTTTTTCTTTTTTAATGTTTATTTACTTTTGAGAGAAAGAGAGACAGAACATGAGCAGTGGAGGAGCAGAGAGAGAGAGACACACAGATTCTGAAGCAGGCTCCAGGCTCTGAGCTGTCAGCACAGAGCCCAATATGGGGCTCAGACTCACGAACTATGAGATCACCACTTAAGCCAAAGTCGAATGCTTAACCAATTGAGCCATTCAGGTGCCCCAGGGCAGTTCTATTTTTAATTTTTTGAAGAACCTCTATACTGTTTTCCAGAGTGGCTGTGCCAGTTTGCATTCCCACCAGCAGTGCAAGAGGGTTCCTTTTTCTCCACATTTTCGCCAATGCTTGTTTCTTGCAGTTTTTATTTTAGCCATTCTGAGAGGTGTGAAGTGATATCTTAATGTAGTTTTGATTTGCATTTCCCTGATGATCAGTGATGTTGAGTATCTTTTCATATCTCTATTGGCCATCTTCTTTGGAAAAATGACTTTTTCCCATTAAAAATTTTTTTAAGTTTATTTATTTTTGAGAGAGAGACAGAGAGAGCAAATGGGGGAGAGGGAGAGAGAGGGGGAAAGAGAGGATCTCAAGCAGGCTCACGCTGTCAGCATGGAGTCTTATGTGGGGATTGAACTCACAAATCATGAGATCATGACCTGAACCTAAACCAATAGTTGGACGCTTAACCAACTGAACCTCCCAGTAACCCCATCTTTTGCCCATTTTTAAATTGGATTGTTTATTTTGGGGGTGTCGAGTTTTTATAAGTTCTTTATATTTTTGAATACTAATCCTTTATCAGATATATCATTTGCAAATATCTTCTCCCATTCCAGAGATTGCCTTTTAGTTTGATTGTTTTGTCACTCTGCAGAAGCTTTTTATTTTGCTGAAGTCCCAATAGTTTATTTTTGCTTTTGTTTCCCTTGCTTCAGAAGACATATAGAAGGAAGTTGCCGTAGCAGATGTCAAAGAGGTTACTGCCTGTGTTTTCCTTTAGGATTTTTATGGTATCAGATCTTACATTTAGATTTTTTAAAATTTTTTAATTTTTGAAATTTATTTTTGAGAGAGAAGGAGAGAAAGAGAGTGAGAGCTGGGGAAGAGCAGAGAGAGAGAGAGAAAGAGAGAGAGAGAGAGAGAGAGAGAGTTTGAAGCAGGCTCCAGGCTTTGAGCTGTCAGCCTAGAGCCTGACACGGGGCTCAAACTTAGAAACCGTGAGATTACCACCAGAGCTGAAGTTGGATGCTTAACCAACTGAGTACCCAGGCACCACTCAGGTCTTACATTTAGGTCTTTAACCGATTTTGCATTTATTTTTGTGTATGATGTAAGAAAGTGGTCCAGTTTCATTCTTTTCCATGTTGCTGTCTAGTTTTGCCAACATCATTTGTTGGAAAGACTGTCTTTTTCCCATTAAATATTCTTTCCTGCTTTGTTGAAGATTAATTGATTGTATAGTTGTGGGTTCATTTCTGGTTTTTCTGATCTCTTAATCCATGTGTCTGTTTTTATGCCAATACCATACTGTCATGCTTACTACAGCATTGTAAGATAAGTGACATCTAGAATTGTGATGCCTCCAGCCTTTCGTTTTCAAGGTTGCTTTGGCTATTTGGGGTCTTTTGTGGTTCCATATAAATTTTAGGATTGTTCTAGCTCTGTGAAATTGCTATTGGTATTTTGATAATGATTTCATTAAATGTATAGATTGCTTTGGGTCCTGTAGACATTTTAACAATATTTATTCTTCCAGTCCATGAGCATAGAATGTTTTTCCATTTCTTTGTGTCATCCACAATTTCTTTCATCAGTATTTTATAGTTTTCAGAGTACAGATCTTTTACCTCATTGGTTTGGTTTATTCCTATGTATCTTACTGTTTTTGGTCCAATTGTAAATAGGGTTGATACCCTAATTTCTCTTTCTACTATTTCATTATTGGTATACAGAAATGCAAGAGATTTCTCTATATTGGTCTTATATCCTGTGATTCCACTGAATTTGTTTCAGATCAACAGTTTTTTAGTGGAGTCTTTTGGGTTTTCTATATGTATCAAGTCACCTGCAAAATAGTGAAAGTTTTACTTCTTCCTTGCTGATATGGATACCTTTTAGTTCTTTTTGTTGTTTGCTTTGGCTAGGACTTCAGTAGTTTGTTAAATAATAGTGAGTGGTGAAAGTGGACATCTCTGTCCTGACCATAAAGGAAAAGCTCTCAGTTTTTCCTCATTGAGTATAATAGCTGTAGGTTTTTCATTTATGGCCTTTATTATGCTGAGGTATGTTCCCTCTAAATGTACTTTGTTGACGGTTTGCATCATGAATGGATATTTTACTTTGTCAGGTTGCTTTTTCTGCATCTGTTGAGAAGTTCATATGGTTCTTATACATTCTTTTATTAATGTGGTGTATTATGTTGGTTGATTGCAAATATTGACCCACCCTTGCAATCCAGAAGTAAATCTCACTTGATCGTGATGAATGATTTTTTTAATGTACCGTTGGATTCCATTTGCTAGTATTTTATTGAGAATTTTTGCATCCATGTTTATCAGGGATATTGGCCTGTAGTTCTCTTTTTAAGTGGAGCCTTTATTTGGCTTTGGTATCAGGGTAATTCTGGCCTCATAGAATAAATTTGGAAGTTTTCCTTCTTTTTTTCATTTTTAAGAATAGTTTGAGAAGAATACATATTAGCTTTTCTTTAAATGTGTGGTAGAATTCACCTGTGAAACCATCTGGCCCTGCATTTTTGCTTGTTGGGAGTATTTTGATTACTGATTAAATTTCTTTGCTGGTTATCAGTCTGTTCAAGTTTTTTTTTTTCTGCTTCAGTTTTCTTGGTTTATGTGTTTCTAGAAATTTGTCCATTTCTTCCAGGTTGTCCAATTTATTGACATACAGTTAATCATAATATTCTCTTAGAATTGTTTGTATTTCTACGCTATTGATTGTTATTTCTCCTCTCTCATTTGTTATTTTACTTATAATTCTATTTATTGGGTCCTTTCTCTTTTATTTTTGATAAGTTTGGCTGGAATTTATCACTTTTATTAATTTTTTCAAATAACTAGCTTCCTGATTTCATTGATCTTTTCTATTAAGTTTCTATATCATTTATTTCTACTCTAATCTTTTTTTAAAAAACAGTTTATTGTCAGGTTGGTTTCCATATAACACCCAGTGCTCATCCCAACAAGTGCCCTCCTCCATGCTCATCACCCCCCTTCCCCTCTCTCCCACCCCCATCAGCCCTCAGTTTCTTTTCAGCATTCTCTAACCTTCTTCTGCTGGCTTTAGGCTTTGTTGTCTTTTTCTAGCTCCTTTATATGTAAAGTTATATTGTTTATTTGAGAATGTTCTTGATTCTTGAAGTAAGCCTATATTGCTGTATACTTGCTTCAGAACTGCTTTTGCTGCATCCTGAAGGTTTTGTGCAATTTTGTTTTCATTTTAATATGTTTCCATATATTTTTAAATTTCTTATTTGATTTTCTGGCTGACCCATTCATTGTTTAGTACCATGTTGTTTAACCTCCGTGTATTTTTGGTCTTTCCAAACTTTTTCTTATGCTTGACTTCTGTTTTCTTAGTGTTGTGGCCAGAAAAGAGGCATGGTATGATTTTCAGTATTTTTGTATTCGTTGAGGCCTGTTTTGTGATCTAGTATGTGATCTATTCTGGAGAATGTTCCATGTGTACTTGAAAAGAAGGTATATTCTGCAGTTTTGGAATGCAGTGTTCTGAATATATTTGTGAAATCTGTCTGGCACACTGTGTCATTCATAGCTATTGTTTCTTTGTTTATTGTAAACAAATGATCTGTCCATTGATGTAAGTAGGGTGTTAAAGACCCCTACTATTATTGTGTTATTGTCATCAGTTCCTTTATGTTTGTTTTTAATTGTTTTCTGTATTTGGGTACTCCCATGTTAGGTGCATAAATACAGTTGTTAGATTTTCTTGTTGGATTTTCCTCTTTATGATTATATAATGCCCTTCTTTAGCTCTTGTTGCGGTCTTAGTTTTAAAGTCTAATTCGTCCAATGTAAGTATTGCTAGTCCAGCTTTCTTTTGACATCCATTTGCATGATAAATGTTTCTCCATCCCCTCACTTTCAATCTGCAGGTGTCTTTAGGTCTAAACTGGGTCTGTTGGGGGTGTCTGGGTGGCTCAGCCTGTTAAGCGTCCAACTCTTGATATCGGCCAGGTCATGATCTCACGGTTCGTGGGTTTGAGCCCTCTGTCGGGCTCTGTGCTGACAGCTAACTCAGAGCCTGGAGCCTGTTTCAGATTCTGTGTCTCCTTCTCTCTCTGACCCTCCCCTGCTCATGCTGTCTCTCTCTCTCAGAAATAAATAAAAAACATTAAAAAAAATAAACTCGGTCTATTGTAGGCTTCTTACATATATTCTTATGATTTTCAAGGGTATAGGTATAGTGAGGATAGTAATAATAATAAAATTATGAGTAATATTTATGGAGTGCTTATTTTGTGTAAGGCTTTCCATGTTTTATTTCATATAGGTCTCAAAGCCATTTTTATTTCCAATTTATAAACATGAGAAGTCTGAGGATTAAATGAATGAACAACTTGCTCAGTACTAATATGGGGCAGAATCAGAGTATGAGTCAGACAGTCTGATTCCAGAGCAATGCTCTTGACTACTGTGCTTCTCTGTCCTTCGAATGTTTTCCCTCTACAGATCCTCAAGCCTTACTAAAAATTCATACTTGCTTCTTCTTCCTTATACTAAAGGCAAGTAAGACAAGGGTATTCATTGGAAAGACGGGTACAAGACAAACTTGCTACCCTACTTTTTCTTTAATAGCTTTGCGTTTCCACTGAAGACAATGGTGAGTAGAATTACCTCAGTTTACAGCAGGAGGTTTAGCAGACCGTAGGGAAAATTCAGGAACATAAACATATATGTGTTGTGTTTCCAAGGAAGAATATAGAGCCTGATACTTTTAATAAAATAATAGGCTCTTGAGTTCTCTCTCTCTCTCTGTCTCTCTCTCCACCCAAGCCCCCTGAATCAGTTTGAATCTCTTCTGGACTAGTCTGTCCTGGACAGATTTGGAGGTTTCCTCGAGTTTCCCTCCGGGGCAAGATTTTTCTGTGTACAGGATGATAAGGCTCAAAGCTGAGTATGGCAAGATGCTGTGGATGGCGGGGATGGGGAGCAGTCCTGATCTTTCCTGTCATCCCTCTGACCTTTCACTCAGCCCCTTCTAATTCCAGCCTATGCTTCCTTTTCTTTCAATAAGCTTTGTATTATCTAGAGTACATTCAGGAAGCAGAGCACATGCCAGTTGAGGGAAAACAGTAGAAGGACCTAATCATAGAGATGTTAGAACCCCAAGTAGAGAAAGCAGGAAACAGTGAGGCAGCCCAAAGATTGGTAGCTGCAGGGAATTGCTGCCATTCTTAGGACTGGAAAGACAAAGAGGGAAGCAGGATTACCAGAAGTCAGGTGCTGGGACCACCCAGTGGCGGCTGGAATGCTGCAGAGATACAGTTACTTTGGGAGATGCCTTCTGAAGCAGAGGGGGACAGTTGAGGAGAAACACCCTGAATCTCCTCCCCCATTCTACAATCTCCTACCAGTGTCCCCCATTGGCCAAACCCAACTCAAAGTTAGTTCACTTCTTCTGGGAATATCGTTTTCAGGGGTCAGTACCCTGCAACACCAAGCAGAGGAAGGAAATGGCAGAGAGTGGGTCTGAGAGCAAGTGGCAAAGCCCTGGAACACACACGTTCAGCAATAAGTCAGCACACCCTTACTCATTGTAGCTGACGACCCACAGCTCCTTCCTAGCCAGGCCCTTGCTTTGAGGAGTTAAGAAGCTACTTGGCCACAGAAATAAAAATTTGGCAAAAAACACAAGAATGCCCACCATTGATCATGAATACATGGTGATCAGTTGTTCAGACTGCTTGTGAGTTGTTCTGAATGTTTGTTTGAGCATGTGTGAGAGCATGTGTTAGTATGTGTGTGTAGGAGAGAAAAAGTGTGTGTGTGATGGGGTGGGGGGAGGGGGGTCACTGGAGGCACCCAGATGGGATCAGATAACTGATGGCTTCAAAGAGGAGGGGAAATGTATTTTCAGGTGAAGGAACAAGGAGCATGCAGCAAGCTGGGGAGATGGCAAATGTGAGACTTAAACACATGTTCTGTAAAACAAACAACTGAAAGGACTCTAAAACAGTCTCCTATGTAACCGGTCCCCGGAGTTTACCTCACAGGACTTGTCACCCAGCTGTTTGCCCGGTGCAGACACGGCACCTGTGCTCCCATTGCGGCCAGGCGCTGCCTGCGATGCTACATTTACTGAATGTTTTATGGGGAGCATCGAAGCTAGAACATGTGCCAAGAGGAGGCCTGGGGATAGATGGGTGTTAATTTACTGTTCAGTGCACCACCCGGGGGACAATTATTTCAAAAGAAAACTCATCTAAAGTCAAAGCATTGAAACATTTACGACAGATGCCTCTGGCAGGCGCAACAGACAAACATGTGGAATAAATTATGCATAACTGTAGGGCCTTTGACGAGGAGGCTGGGACAACAGCACCAGGAAGCTCAGGGAGATGGCGGTGCGGGGGAGGGGGGGCAGGGAGGGTCGGAGCTGTCCAGGCCATGGGGGTATGGCCCAGACTTTCCACAGAGGCCCTGGGTGGTCCACCAGAATGTTCCCTGGAACAGAGTGAAGTTCCCTCAGGCCCTCTTTGAAGGCACTAAATGACCATTTGAGGGTTAAAAATAAAAAGATTTAAGTAATTCTCTGAGACTTCTTAGGGGTTAAAAAGATTCCCCCGTTGGCACAGGGAAACAGTGGGGACAGAAAATGACTCAGTTTGCCAAAGAGTTGCATTGTGAGGAACTAAGGTGAGGCTGGAGCCTGGGTCCATTGCCGAAAGCCATATATTTGCGTTGGTGCCAACAGTCACTGATCTTGATTCTCTGGGTGTTTCATGGCTTCTCACTAGTAAGCCCGAGTTCTAAATGCTGGCACCGTTCTTGGCCTTCATGCTCACCTGTGCTTCTGTGTGAACTGAGGACTGTTGGGAAAGACGCTACTTCTATTCCATGCTCCTTCTGGAGGAGACCGCCGCCTTGGTTCCCAGGGCAGCCCTTACTTAAACTGAAAAGGATCGTCTGACCAAGGGCTGGTCTGCTCTGAAATCCAAGTCATTTATCCCCACTTCCCTGGAATTCCTCATCTTTGATAATAAGGGCAGTGAAACAAGTCACTGTGTAAGATGTAGCTCCATGGGTGAGACACAGCTTATGAAGTTGAATTGTTACTCAAGGCCACCCCCTGACAATTTTATGTACTTTATTTTATTTTACTTATTTTATTTTATATAGTTACTGATTGACTGTTATGTTCTTGTATCTTTGATTCGTTGTTTCCAGCCCTGGCTCATCTATTTCTGTTTCTCACCACCCACTTCCACCCACTGGCTCTCACTGTCTTTCTGCCATCTCTCAGGGAGAGGCTTCTGTTTCTTACCTATGGTTCCTTCCTCCCTAGGCCAGTCTTGCCAAGGGAAATGGATAAGCAAAGGAGCAGAGAAATGGATGTAGTGAGGGATTGGGGAGTCCATCCTGTTTGACTATAGAATGGAGATGTATTCTAAGGAACAGTTAAGGACTCAAATTTGGAATTTCAGGGTTCTGCATCTTTTTCCCTCATTGGTGGATTCTTGTTCCATGGCTCCACCTAGAGGAAAGGCAGTCTGGGAAATAGAGTCATTGCCAGCAGCCTCCAGGCAGCAGCTCCAGACCACCAAAGGACAGTGGCCTTCTCCTCTGTAGCATCATGTTGTGAGTAGAGTGTAAACAGTTAGACTCTGGGAAGGTGGCTGGAGGGAGTAGTGTAGAAAAGCCCATGGTCCAGTTCCTGACTACCGCCTTTGAGAGTCACTGTTAGGGTAAGTGAATTTTCCTCAAGAGGGAAATGTTGTGAGGAGAAGTAAATGAGACGTGTACGACAAAGCCCGGTTGACTCCTTTAGCGACCACGTCCCTCCACTGGAGTTTGGGACTGACCCTCTCTGCACAGAAATTAGCCCTATCTCAAGTGGTACTGTAGGTAAAGTTTTTGTGTTTGGGTACATTACAATTGTGGGTTTTTAATAGTTATTATACATGAAAGCATTCGCTTCAAGAAAAATTCCACATGACGGATAAAATGAAGGATTCCCTTATTCTCATCTCCTCCAAATGTTGTCTCCCGAGAGCTGGCCATAGTTACAGTTTGGTTTGTATACTTCCAGACCTTTCCTTGGGCACTTTGATTTGGTTGTGAACTTGTATTTGCTTTGGTATGGGTTTATTTACACACACACACACACACGCGCGCGCACACACACACACATGCATACACACATTTAAGAGAAAGTCATGGACAGATAGTTTCATTTTGTTGAGAAAGTTTAAGGTAGAAAGGCTGTGTTTTCCAAACTGTGCCCCAAGACACCCCTGGAGTGCCACAGTGAACTCACAGAGGTGTAGAATTTATAAACATTTTTGAGGGAAGCCTAGCGATAGTTGATGTCTGTCAGACACCACATTAACTACCCCCTTGACAGTGTCAGTGTTAACACACCTGATCAGTCTTTCAGTGTCACCCTGTCTTAGTGAGGTCAAGTTCTCAGTGTGTATAGTACCAGTTCCACACAAAGCCATCACAGAACAGGAGGCAATAGTGGTCATGTTCAGTCTAATTCCAAGGTTGGCTAAGCTGGATAGTGTCCAGCAGGTGAGCACATCCTTTTAGTAAGCAATTAGGGCTAAGAATAAAATAAAATATTTTTTCTTTCAACCTGTGTGTATTTTCCCCCAAATGGCTACTACAGTTGTTAGTACAAAAATGCTTACTAGGTTCTTTGGACTCAACTACTCTATAATTGTCAAGGGTTTCTTTTAGCCTAGGGCATTTCTGTAAAAATTACATAGGCATTAAGGGTACTGTGAACTGAGGAAGTTTGGGAACCGCTACATAAAGAACTTCCTGAGTTCTTTAGAGATTTCAGAGTAAAGTATACAGCCAAGAGCAGAAAAGTTTAAAGAGATAACTAGTGAGTTTTTTTGTTTTTTTGTTTGTTTGTTTGTTTGTTTTTTACAAATAGTTTATTGTCAAATTAGTTTCCACATAACACTCAGTGCTCATCCCCATAAGTGTCCTCCTCTATGCGCATCCCCCCCTCCCCCCCACATCCATCAGTCCTCAGTTTTTGTCAGCATTCAAGAGTCTCTCATGGTTTGCCTCTCTCCCTTTCCCCCACCATTTCCCCCCTTCTTCTCCCCCTTGGTCCTCCGTCAAGTTCCTCCTAATCCTCCTATACGTGCAAACATGATATTTGTCCTTCTCTGCCTGACTTATTTCGCTCAGCATAACACCCTCAAGGTCCATCCATGTTGCTACACATGGCCAGATTTCATTGTTTCTCATTCCCATGTAGTATTCCATGGTATAAGTTGCAGGAATTTGGGGTACCTGGGTGGCTCAGTCAGGTAAGCCTCTGACTCTTGATTTCTGTTCAGGTCATGATCTCATGGTTCATGAGTTCGAGTCCTACCTCAGGCTCCATGCCGGCAGTGTGGAGCCTGCTTGGGATTCTGTCTACCTTTTTCTCTGCCCACCCCCCCTCACACTCTCTCCCATCTCTCTCAAAGTAAATGAATAAACTTTAAAGTTGCAGGAATTTATTTGGAGGTGGCAACATTCTGTGGCAAAGTGTGTGCTAGAAAAGTGCCAGGTGGACTGGCTTCCTCTACAGTTGCTCTTGCATTTCCCACTGATTACATTCTTGGGCCACAGAGTACATCTGCCCCAGGACAGTCTCTGTGTCTCTGCCTCTGTCTCTGTTTCCTCCTCTCTTGGTCTCTCAGTGTGTGTGTGTGTGTGTGTGTGTGTGTGTGTGTGTGTGTCAGGAGGGGGGACTGAGGGTTTGATTATGGACATCCCTTTAAATCCTTGGGTTTAAAAATAAACGCAGCATCTTATCCAGAAGACTTTGCTTTACTTACAGTCTCCAGGGGTGGTTTGGGCTTCATGGAGAGGGATGCCAGAGAAGCTCAGAATGTGTCCATAAACATATCCCTTTGTGGAGCATGGGAATTACTCATCCCAAGGAGAGACTTCTCGGGTGGCCCAGGCTATCATACGGGGGCTCTGGCCCTCTTCAACTGACAGCCCATTCTCAGCATCAGAAGTGCTGGTTAAAATAAGACCTTCCCTATGCTCTCATTGTATACATTTCCAGCAGCCTGGGTCTAAATTAAGAAGTTACAAATAAGGAGAGTCCTGAGGACTGTGTGATGGAGGAGAAGCTGGAGAGATCGGGCAGCCCTTGAAATGAGAGTGCACTGGGGGAGGAGGAGAAGTGGTGGCTCTAGCCTCAGAGCTGAGGCTGGGCAAATTCAGGATGGTATTTCAGACCAGACCCTCATGGAAAACACAAGGCCCAAATATGTGCAACGATGGAGAATGTTGGAACGACAGAGTAGCAAATGGAAGCCAGCACATACCGTCGGGATGTGTGATGTTTGCCACTATTGACTTGCAGTTTGGACTTTTCTTTTTTCGGTCTAAATGATTTTTCCATATACGGCCTGAAGCATGTAAATTAAATTTGTCTTTTGCTGTCTGGGCCAAGGTCATTATTTCACTTCCCTAGAATTCACTGGAAGCACACATAAGCCCTTCAGGTTCCTTTGTCGTCTTCTTCGTCACATGCCAGAAAATCAAGTGTCAGTTTAAAAAATCTCTCCAGGGTCGGGAGGTGTTCTGGCTCCCTGTGATTCTTTTGACATGGTGGTCAGAAAGAAAGCTCTCGGAGAGAGCAGGTGGTGTTGCTCTTTTGTGGACAAAGAGAGGCCTCGAGACAGTGCCCTTCTGCCAGTTAGTACCCAGGCTAGAGGAGGTTTTGGGAACCTCCCCTCCCCTCCTAGCACTGTGGCCTCCTCAGCCATGCTCCAGCTGGTGATAAAGGGCTTTTCACTCAGAGCATCTGCAGCCCCATCACTGTGTGCACAGCCCTCTTCCTGGACCTGACTTTGTGCACTTCCATGAAGAATAAGGACCTAGGAAGAAAAGAAAACAGGGTCCTTATTTTAGGGTTGCCCCATATGCAGACCCAGAGCCAAGGGTTTGGGTGCAAAATTTATTCAAGAGGTAGAAACCCCAGTAGTGGAGTGGGCAAGTAAAAGAGGAAGGAAGGTAGCTAATAAAGGGTGCCTTGTCAGTCAGGTTACTGCAGTGGACAATTGGAGCTGTTTCTGTTGGGAAATTCTGGGAGCTGAGCTAGAACAAGTGCTTCACAGTTTTACTGCCTGAGTGGGGAGAAAGCTCCCATGGGTCACCACTGAGGGAGGAAGGGAGGGAGGGAGGGTGTGTGTGTGTGTGTGTGTGTGTGTGTGTGAATTCTCCTGCACTTCTGAACTTCCCTGAATATACACATGAGCAGAAAAGACACAGGCCACCAAAACAAGTCTTCAGGCAAGGAGGTACAAGCGTTGGCAGTTGGAATTTGGACTTCCCCGCTATGTAGTAAGGCTTGTTGAGAATTGAGATAGACACCAACAGTATAGAGCTTCTAGGTACTAAAATGCATCAGTCAAGATCCAGTCAGAAACTTGGGAAGCCCAGGAGTTCAGCAGAGGGAATTTAATACAGGGAAAGTCTGTTACGTGTGTGAATCGCTGACAGGCCAGACAGGGATGGTGAAGCAACTCAGAGATAAGTAGCAGCAGGCGCTGGAGAGCAGCGGAGGAGGTGGTGTAGCCAGAGCACAGGGCTGGGCTGCCTGGGCATTGGAACCATGGTGGAAGCTGCATGGTGGGAGGTTGGGCCATCGGGGAAGGGCAGTATGGCAGGGTGCTGAAGTATGGCGGCTGTGCAGCCACTGCATGAAGCAGATAGAGGGAGGGGAGTAGTACTCAGGATTCTTCTTTCCATCCACCTGCCAATATGCCACCAGTCCTTGCCTTGGCTGAGTCTAGCTTGAAGCCAGTTGGTGAGGCAGTCTGGGAAACAGGACTTCAGAGACCACTGCCCCTATATTACGTATTAGAGCAAATTATGGGAAGATCTGAGAGGAAACAGGAAGAGGACTGGCCCTGGTCATACCCTTTAATCTGACGTAAATACATGCCTCCACCCCCTATTTCACAGCTCTTTTTGCTACATGACTATTGGGTTTGTCATCCCCAAAGTGGACTCCAGGAATTTCTAAGGAATTTTGATGGAGTCCATTTTGGAAAGGATAGATGATAGGATGGGAAACATACTCCATACCCTTCCACCACCCCCACCCCATTCTGTAGTGTCTTAGGGCTGTTTCTTGTGCCTTTTGTTCTAGATCTCCTGCCCCCATCATGGCGGTCATTGAGGGAACACCACATCTTAAATAAAAAGCTCTTTTTTTCTGTGTCAGGCTTACCACAGCTTGGTATTTACGCTGTTTCAGTGAGGTTGGTTTCCTTCCTTTCAAAACTTGGAGCATGTTCGGTTCTTTCTCTCTCTCAGCCCATTACTACATACACATGTTGACTTTTATCTGTTCCGTAAAACCAAATGTCAGCATTATATTTGCTAATAATAGTGATCTGAATTCACACTAATTTTCCTCCCTGAGGACTCCCCATGCCTTTAGTGGTTACCTCATTTGTTCTGCCAACCTTCCTGAAAAGAAGTATGTCCATATAGTCTCCTGTTCTTTCAGATGGGGCAACCCGAGTGAGGTTTTCATGATTAATGTGCACCAAGTCTAGAACAAAGCCAATGCCCGTCTCCACTTTCCTTGGTTATCTCTCCTGAGTTGGAGGTTCACTTAAGAGCTGACTTAATCCATAATATGCCTAAGAATGCAGTGATCCATGTTTCTCTCCTTTTCTTTAATATCTAAGACCAGATCAGTAGGTGTATTTAATATTCATAGGCTACTAACTGTTAGGAGAATGGCATCCTGCTGTTGCAGGCAGGCTAGATATGCAGTTCAGGGAAAATATGCATTGGAATTGGGTCAGTGGACATGCCAACCCTGTAGAGAAAGGAGGTGGATCCCTTTGTGGGAAAGATAAGCACAAGATGTTAATTTAGTTACTTGTCTTAACACTGTCTTCAGGTTTCAGAGATTGAAGCAGGGTGATAAAGGGAGCGAGGAGGTAATCCTTGATTTAACTCACCTTCTATACCTGTCATCTCTGTAAATCATGCTTTTTTGAAAGAATATGTCCAAAACCGACTCCTGTGGGGCCTATCTTATTTCTGTATCTTGTGAGCTAAAGCCTTTGAGATGTGGTTGTAAGACAACCTTGAAATGCAATTCTGGATCTTCTGAGCTAACTTGGATTCCATTTTCTCTGAAAATGAGCATGTTTTGTCCTCTAAGTGGTGGGAGGTGGGAGACAGAAAAACATCCTTGAGGAGTGCCCAAGGCCTCTGCATGGTTCCCACATAACCCTCATACCAGTCATCTGCTACTGTCAGAAGCTGGCTGTAGTATAGCCAGAACTAAGTGCTGGCCTGGGCAAAGGGGTGGCCCGCTCCACAAGTGATTCTTCATCCACAGATTTTTCAGAGTCAGATCCTCATCTGGGGAGCTGCTGCTGTTGCTTTTCTTCAAAAACACTATGCTTCCCAATGTCATGATGCCACATGCAGGATTTTCCACACACTAGCTTTCTTTTTGCTTGGTCTAGATCCAGTGGGCCTGTACCGATTTTCATGGTACTTTTTGGACACTCATCCCTGTGGTGGAGGTACACATAACCTTGGAAGTGTTTGCCACCCACCCAGGGCCAAGCAGTCCTGCTCATCAGTGGCCCGGAGTTGGAATGAGCCTCATGGTTCCTCAGGAAGGACACACGTGATGGTGTTCAGTTGGCTGTAGATATTTGACATCCAGTTCATTTTTATTATAATGGTGTGTGGTCTACCAGCCAACTTACATAAATTTTGTTCTGAATTTGGGCATCTGCATCAAGTTTAGAGAATTGCACCAGGAAGTTTGCCCTGGAAATATACTCAGCCGAATATTCTTACTCCTTAGCATGAAGTGACTCCCACCCAAGAATCCCAGAGAGCTTGTCCATAAACATGAATGAATTAATCCTCCCAGCACCACTGTGTGCTCTTTGCCAGCTGGATTGTTTTAAGGGAAGTGACCAGTCCAGGGGCCTATAGTGAGTCATGAAAGAACTTGCTCATAACCAGAGGGTTTGGATTGCAGGACACGGGGTGGAGTCAGGGACCACTCTGGACCCTTCCATGCCCAGTGATTGGAGTGTGAGAATGGGGGTCAGCGATCAGCACAATAATTCTGGTGATGCCTGGCCACCTTCTGGCTCAGCACATCCTCCTTTAGCATCTTCATCACCAGCCCCCTAAAATCATGGCTCTGTCAAACTATAATTTTCTCATTATATAAAAGTAAAATGTGCAAAGTGTATAAAATAAAAAAGGGAAGTAATGTATAAAAGAAGTAAAGTAAATCATTATTTCATCTCCCAGAAAAACTCTTGTAAACCTCATTTTAATATATATTGTCATGGGGTTAAAAATCATACTACATATTTAATTTTCTATCATGATTTCTTTATTTTATTTATTTTGAGAGAGAGAGAGAGGGAGGGAGGGAGAGGGAAACCCAAGCAGGCTCCGTACTGTCAACATAGAGCACAACACAGGGCTCAGTATTGCTAACTGCAAGATCATGACCTGAGCTGAAAAACCAAGAGGCACATGCTTACCCGACTGAGCCACCCAGGCTCCCCATTGTGATTTCTTTACTTCATCTTACAACGTGAGACATTCCCAGTCTTGTTAAATAGAGTTCATGAGCATCATTTCAATAACTGCCTAATATGTCACTATGCAGGTGTGTTATATTTTTCTTAGCCCTTAACCTGTAGTTAACATATGATGAACACACTCATTGCTTCTCATGGATTTGGGGTATATATGGATTAATATATCCTATGAATGTATAATAGTTTTATTAGTCCCTATCTTGTAGTATTGTACTTATTATTATTTATTTGTACTTATTGCCTATTTATACTTATTTTACTTATTATGTCAGTAGGAGGATGGTTTGGATTATTTCAAGGGGTTATATTAATAGGAGAGATTACTGAACACTTAAGATCTTTATTCAGTTACTGGGTTCCTAATTGCACATGCTTTTAAACTTGTTGAAGGAACTGCATAGAGCTAGCCCTTGACATATGATTAGTATGTAGAAGCAGCTTGAGTATAATTGCCTCTCTTGCCACCACTCAGTTGTTCATTGTGAGTGAAGGTGGGTCGGGTCACTTAATTCATGAATTCATGTCCTAGAACTTTCCCATTGATTTGGGTACCCCTTCTGGGAAAGCAGAAGGTCTTTGTTCTTTCTGCATGTGTGATGGGAAGAGCAGATGTCCTGGAGCATAGGTGGGTCATTATCTTAGACTCTGGGGTTCAATTCTGGCCAAGGAGCCATTTGTCATATCCTGGGAATGGGTGGGTAACTTGTATCAAATCCTAAAACTGTCTACATCTTCTGACTCCATCATTAATGTGGAAAAATGCTTTTGGGGCAATAGATGGATCATGAGTGCTTCTCCAATGAAGATATTTTATCATTTGAACTAAGGCTGAGTTTTGGCAGGGAAATTAGTGGGACAAATTGTGAGCTATGGTTTTATTTCCAAGAGGAAATGTGTCCCGGTTGGTAAATGATCAACCAAAAAAGTATGAAATGATAACTTAAACTTCTGGAAATAATTTAGAGGGCAAGTAGGGTCACTCTGACTTCCGAGAAAGGGAAAGATTTTCTTGTTGTTGAGATGCTGACTTTTTTTCCAGCTTTACAACATGTACACACAAAGACTGTTGACCTATGGAAAATATTATTAATCCACAGAAGAGCCCTTGATAAATACCTTAATATGATGTTCTTTCTTTAGTACCATTTTTCATTTGACTGAACTTCCCATCACTAGGCAATTTATCTCCCTGTAGTACTCAGGCACACCTTCATACCCTTTGGTAAATCAGGAAAATGTACTATTAGCCCCCAAACTGATCTACTAGGGCCCTGAATTTGGAATTTGTGCTTTTTCCTGTCTTTGCTTTTCCAGTCATACATAGTTTAAGATAGAGGCTCCTAAGTAGTTCATGCTGTGATTCTAAACTGGGTACCCTTGAAATTCTAAAAATGTAAATTTTTAATCCAGGTTAAAATAAGTAGACCTTTTTAAAAGGAAGCAGAAGAAAGAGGAGGAGAATAAAGTGAAAGGAGAAGGAGGAGGAGCAAAGGAATGACTATAGTTACCACTATTCATAGATAACAATGAGTGCTGTATTATAACCCAATTCTCCATAGTTTTTAACTTCTTCCCATAAATGGAGTGTTTTGGGGCTACTTCTAGTTCTCTGGAGGTCCAGGCAGGAAACAAAGCCGGAAGTAGCACCAAGCTCGTCAGACCTGGGGGTTGGTTAATGTTTCTTGGGCTTGGTATACAACCTTCCATGGCCTCAGCTCCACTGAAAGTCCCAGAGCCAGCCTCCCTGCCTCCTCTGTTCTTGTTTAATCCCTGTTTGGTTGGCAGGCAGTGGGGTGAGTCCTTATCTGAGGTCCCTTCTTGTCCTTCGTTTGGACTCAGAGATGTGGATATAATAGCAGAGCTGGAGGACTAATGGGAATCTGGCTAAAATGATTGTGTCCTTTGAACTTTTGCCAAACAAAGGTCACTCCAGAGTGATCTGATAGAGTGGCAGATAATCCGCATGTGGGAAAGTCAAAGGAATGGGCCGGAATCTTGGCAGGCCTAAGTGAAGCGGGGAGGTTGCTCAAAGTCTGCAGGCTCTGGGCCAGATCCCGATACTGGATCTTGTTTCTTCCGGCTTTAGCATCTCTCCCTGTGTCTCCTTTCTTTGGCAGAAGCTGGGAGCTGGCAGACAGAAGGAGGGCCTGAGGTGGCTCCCCAAGTAAATGAGACTAGTGTCTCTGGGCCAGCTGAGCCCCCAGGGGAAGGGTGTAGCTGGGAACACCCCCTTCACCCAGGCTTTTTTAGCTAATATCATGAATGGTAGATGGTGGAAGAAAGATTCAATCTTAGTTTTCCTTGTTTTGGAACCAGTGGAGGAGTTTGGCAATTTGAAATCTGGAAGTTGGTGGGGCTGCCAGGGTGAGTCATGCCAGAGAAGACTTGGTAACAACTGTTCTGTAAACAGGCTGGGAGCTCCCAGTTCCCAAGAGCCCACCATGTGTCATCTTCCATCTTTCTTCCAGGAAACTCCATAAACCTTCCCTCCTTGCGCTGACCCTTCTTAGCTATTTAATTCATGTGTTGTCACAGTGCTGATTATAATGTTGGCACACTGTGTCGGGGGGATTTAGCATTCCCCTCAGCCACCTGCTGAGTTTCCCCAAATGGAAACTGTGGCTTGACCGGCTGCTTGCTGGAAGGAAATGTTTAAAGTAGCTTGAGACACAAAGAGACCTTCAAATACTAAAGAAGTTTATCTAATGTCTGTGTCCTTGGGTTAAAAAAAAGTGAAAAACTAAAACAATAAATGCATGTGTTGTATGCTTGTTAGATAACACAAATTTTGAAAGACTTAGTTGTGTAAGCCAGAAAGTTTGGAGCCGTCCTCAGTTACTCTCTTCCCTTCACCCCCACATCTGGTCTGCCAGGGCATACTTAATGTCCTGGGTTTATCCCTTCTTCTTTATCCTCTGAGTTCAGGCCCTCATCACATCTTGCCTAGACCTCTTCAGTGATCCACTAACTGGTCTTCCACCCCTTGTCAGGCCCTCTTCCAGCTGTGTGAGAGGGATCCATCCAGAATGCAAATCTAATTATGACACTCCCTTGTCTAAAGTCCTCTAATGCTCTCCATAGTGTTCAGGATTATTTTCAAGCTTCTTGGCTTTACCCACAAGGCCCTACATGACCCACCACTCCAACTGCATCTCACCCTGTCCCACGTGAAGTCACTCTGCCGAATGTTTCCCAACGACTTGCAGTTCCTGAGTACCTCTTGCTGAATGAGGCCTCACTGACTTTGGGCATGCAAGTCTCTTTGCTTGGAAAATGCTTTCCCTGTTTTAATACAGCATGCTCCTCCTCATCTAGAAAACTTAGTGCTAATGTCATCTCTCCTGGGAAGCCATCTCTCACTCCCCTGGAGAACTTAGCTATTAGCCTTCGTATTTATATCCTAGGGCTCTTGTAACAAATTACTGCAAACTGGGTGGCTTAAAACAACAGAGATTTATTCTCCCATGGTTCTAGAGGCCAAAAGTCCAAAATTAAGGTTTTGGCCAAGTCACAGTCCCCCCCGAAGGCCCTAAGGGGGAACCCATCCTTGCCTTGTCCAGCTTCTGGTGAATCCAGGCATTCCTTGGCTTGTAGCCGCATTGCTCCAGTCTGTGCCTCTGTCTTCACTGGCCTTCTCCTCTGTGTCTGTGTCTTCTCCCCTCCTGTCTCTTATAAAAACACTAGTCATTAGATTTAGGCCCCCACACTAAATCCAAGATGAGCTCATCTTAAGATCTTTCGCTAAGTTACATCTGCAAAGTTCCCTTTTCCAAACAAAGTGACATTCACCGGTTCCAGGGGTTGGGACTTGGACATACAATTTTGGGAGTCACAGTTCAACTCACTCCTTTTAGGAGGGATTCTTCCATAGGCTTTTAAAGCATTAACTGATATTCTTACCTCCCAGATTAAATCTCTTGGAGGGCTGGTCTTCTGTTTGACCTCGTATCTTTGACTTCTAGCACAAGACCTGGCTGCATCTCAGCATGACATTTTATTATGTTTAAGAAATAGCTATCTAAGAGCTATTCTTAAGCTCTTATCTTTAGTTTGGGCTGATGTAGGCATGCTTGGAAGCAGGAGATTGGGTGGTATCATATCTGCAAAGCCGATACAGCTCATGGACTTGTTTCTGCAGTTTTGTTTGGATAACCGAAAGAATGGGAGAAGATATTTGCAAATGACATATCGGATAAAGGGTTAGTATGCAAAATCAAAGAACTTACCAAACTAAACACCCCAAAAGTACCAAATAATCCAGTGAAGAAATGTGCAGAATACATGAATAGACAGTTTTCCAAAGAAGGCATCCAGATGGTTAACAGATACATGAAAAGATGCTCAACATCACTCATCAGGGAAATACAAATCAAAACCACACTGAGATACCACCTCACACCTGTCAGAATGACTACAATTAACAATCCAGGCAACAACCAATGTTGGTGAGGATGTGGAGAAAGCAGAAGTGCATTTTTAGGCTAATTGATTTCAAGGAATATCTGGAGGAGGACCTTGGAATGTCACAAATCATAGTGGGGAGCCCAAACAAGTTCATGTACATTCTTCTAATGTGTATTGTCTTATGTATGATGACTATGTGCACATTTTTTAAAGTCACCAAAAGGCTGAGAGGAAGTACTTTAACATTTTTGAGCATGTATAGGCATTGCCAGGATTTCCTATATTTCAAATGTGAGCTTGGCTTTGGAGGGGGGAACATGTCTTAGGAAATTGGTAAGTAAATTAAAGTATCCTACATTTATGAGAACTGCAGCTTTTATTCTCTGGGCCTCAATTTTATTTATTTATTTTTCTTTAAACAGAATTGATAAAAATGTAACTCCTAACTTTTGACTTCCTTTATCCACTGTGGTTAGAATTTTCCCTAGGAGTCCAAACTCCTGTCTACCAAATCAGTCTACAAATGATTATTAATGTGGTCCTTCTGCATGCTATATACTTATCCATAGACCTGGATAAATAAGGCCATTATTTGACTCTTATAATCCTTTGGAAACATGAATCTTACACTGTTCAGAGGGTTTTCATCTTTGGTTACAGGAGGCAAATATGAAAATAATTTGGCAAGAGGCTTCTAGCTCCTGTTTAACCACTGCCTTCTCTCTCTGAGGTCTCCCTTCCCAACCCACATTAACAAAACTGTTTATGTGAAAGAACCTATAAAATCAGACTGTTCTTTTGGGAAAGGGAGGATGCAGCTAATTTTCAGTGCTGTGTAAACTATTTACAAAAGGCTTAAGTATTCTCGGTCATCTCTGCCCTATGTCACGGACAGAGAAGAGTCCTGGGTGCCAGGCCCCCTTCTTTGTGCAGAGCGGACTACGCCATTTGCTTCTCTGAGGAGCTCTTGCAACAGCTGGGACCTGTCCTCTCTCTCTGCAGTAATCACCTGTTACAGATTGGCCCGGCGTTCTAGAATCTAAGCCTCTGTAATCTTGGGCTTTCATGAGGGACCTCCCATCTTCAGGAAGAGCTTCTGGTCACACTGGCCTCACTTTCAACTTCTCACCTCTGCCTAACACCTTTCTTTATTCACCACCTCCCTACCAGCCTCCTGGCTGTTATGTCTCCTCTGCTACTGAATCCTCAACCCAGCTGCCCAGCTCAGCTCACTCAATGTGGCAGATGTTTAAGGCCCTGTCCTCCAGCACCATTCTTGTTCTCATTGGGTAATTTTTCCAGTTCCCACCACTTTCCCAGATCCCTGGACCCTCACGCCCCCCATCCCTTTTTCTACATTTTCTTCCATGACCCATACCCACTAGCCCATGATGCTTCTTGTCCTTATACAACAGTTAGGCTGGGATATGACCTCTAGCTACCAGCTAAAGGCACTGAAACTGCACCCCCACCTCTCTATTAAGGTTTGGGCACCCAGAATTGCTCACAGTCAGATCACCCTGATAATGCAGAGAGAACAAAAAGGGAGGGAAGTGATGATGCTGTGGGTCACTCATTTGCCCTAAATGTGTTGCTTGTAGAAAATATAGATTCTAAGAGAGATTGGTCAAATTATATATGAATGCAGAACCATGTGTGAATAAAGAAGCTGAGCTAAGCTCAGTGGGTGGGGATGCAGGGGAGGAGTTCAAGCCTGTTCATGGCTTCCTGGAGGCGTCTGGTTGGTTGCCAGACTCTTGCTTGAATGGAACCTGAGTCCAGCTCAGTATTGATCCCTTCCTGGGATCAATGGGCATAGCAATGGAAAGGTTTAAATACATAGAAAGAGTTGAAATTAAAAATATTTTTATCAAGAATATGCTTAGGAGAAGGGAGACTGTCAAAGGGGAGGGCACCCTCTTTCTTTTAAAAGTATACTATAGTAAATTCCTAGCAGTGCTATTGCTGGGTCATAAGGGAGTTCTATTGTTAGTTTCCTGAGGAACCTCCACACTGTTTTCCAGAGGGGCTGTACCAGTTTACCCAAGGGATACAGAAATGCTGAGGCATAGGAGCACATGTACCCCAATGTTCATAGCAGCACTCTCCACAATAGCTAAAACATGGAAAGAGCCTAAGTGTCCATCAACAGATGAATGGATCAAGAAGATGTGGTTTATCTATACCATGGAATACTACATGGCAATGAGAAACAATGAAATCTGGCCATGTGTAGCAACATGGATGGACCTTGAGGGTGTTATGCTGAGCGAAATAAGTCAGGCAGAGAAGGACAAATATCATATGTTTGCACGTATAGGAGGATTAGGAGGAACTTGATGGAGGAACAAGGGGGAGAAGAAGGGCGGAAATGGTGGGGGAAAGGGAGAGAGGCAAACCATGAGAGACTCTTGAATGCTGACAAAAACTGAGGACTGATGGATGTGGGGGGGAGGGGGGGATGGGCATGGAGGAGGGCACTTTGGGGATGAGCACTGAGTGTTATGTAGAAACTAATTTGACAATAAACTATTTGTAAAAAAAAAATAAATAAATAAATAAAAGTGGCTCTACTGCAAAAAAAAAAAATCCTTTAAAAAAAAAAAAGTATACTATACATGTGACCTCTTTCTTCTTCTTTTTTTAATGTTTTATTTATTTCTGAGAGAGAGAGACAGACAGACAGACAGCATGAGCAGGGGAGGATCAGAGAGAGATGGAGACACAGAATCTGAAACAGGCTCCAGGCTCCGAGCTGTCAGCACAGAGCCCGACGTAGGGCTCAAACCCATGAACCGTGAGATCATGACATGAGCCGAAGTCAGACGCTTAACTGACTGAGCCACCCAGGCGCCCCTGACCTCTTTCCTTTTAAAAGAAGTTGTACATGTGACCTTTACTCATATTCCATGAGCCAGAATTTAGGCAACGGCCACTCCTCATGGAAAGGGAGGCTGGGGAGTATACCTTTTCTTCTGGACATGCACAGACCCAACTAACCAGGAGCTGTAACAACACCATGAGAAAGGAGAATGGATTTGGGGAACACCATACACCTTTGTGGGTGGGGGTCAATACATTTAGTTAATCAAACTAAGTACCTAAGTGGAGGCTTTTTGGAAAAATCAAAGTAGATGGGGTTTGCAAATGATCCCAAGTGCTATTTATTGAATCACTTATTCAGTAAATATTTTATTGAGCACCTGCTCTGTGCCAGATACTATGCTAGTTGCTGTGGATGGAAAAGTGAATGAGACAGACTTGATCACTTGATCTCTGTCTTTGTGAAGCTTACAGTTTATGGAGAAGACAGACTTTAAGGAAATCATTGCATCATACTTTCATTCAGTGACACAAATGGTATGGGACTGCATAACAGGAGAAATTAGCCTACTCTGAATTGTTGAGGAAGCTTTGCTGATGAATTGATATTTAATGAAGACTGAAAAGCTGAGCATAAGTTGATAAGGCAAAGGGGGAAGAGAGGAGCTAAGAAGAGCTAATGTGTCTTACGTGCCTTACTAAGTTATGGGCTCTGAAGCACTTTTAACTTTTATAGCATGGAGCTTACAAGGTAGGTACCTTGATTACCTCCATATTACAGATTGGGAAATTGAGATAGAGTTTAAGTAATGGGTCTAAGATCACAGGGTGTTCGGTGACCCATGTGGCCCTTGACACCGGGCAGTCTGACTCCAGGGCACATACCCTGAACCACTGTATAAGTGAACAGGCAACTTGCTTAGTAGTCAAGGAAAAGGATGCCTGCACTGCAAAATGGCTTGTTGATAGCAGAGGCTCTGATGGGGCTAAAGGAGCTTTGGAGGCCTGGCTAAGAGTTTGGCCTTATTCTTAAGATGAATAGGAAGTCACTGTAAGACTTTAAAAGCAGGGATGCTCCATGATCAGGCTTGCATTTTAAAATACTCCAGCTGCTGTGTCGAGTCCTGGGGAGGTATCGCCATGTGCTGGTACACCAGTGAGGACAGTAGCTTCTAGGCCAGGGAAGTAGGAGTAGACATAAGTCCAGATACATAGCAGGTGAAATTTACCAGGTTTAGTTAGGGAAATGGGGAAGAACCATACTCAGGTGTCTCATGTGAACAGCTGGGAGGTGGTAGTTTTATTTACTAAGATGGGGAAGACAGGAAGAGAAGCGTTTGGGGGAAAGATGATGAGTTCAGCTTTGGACATAGTGTATCAAGGTGTTTATAGGACATCTGTGCAGAGAGTTCATTTTGGCAGTTGGATTCAGAGCTCAGAAGAGAAATCTGGGCCAGTGATAGAAATCTGACATTCCAGATGGTATTTGAAACATGGACATAGAATCGGGATGTCTTTGTCAATAAATATCTTATTATTTAGAATAAGATGAACACAAGACAGTTTAGCAGCCTCACATAGGGTGGTGTGAATTCCATATATGCCATCTGTTCAGAGGAAGGAGAAACCAGTGGAAAGCTGGGAAGGCTGGAAGTGGTGGAGAGTGTTTCAAAGATAAGCCCTGAAGATACATAGATCATCAGACTCATGTGCGAGGAAGTTTATTGAGCATCCTCTTGGGGAAGATGTGGGAGCACATTGGGTCTGCAGAAGACCTCAGAGCCCTGAACCAGGTCAGACTTGGGTCACTTTGGGGGGAGGCATTTGACTTCCCTGAACTACTAGGATCAACACCCGTCCTGTCTGAATCAGAGGATGGTGTGACAGTAAAGAACAAACAAGATCTAACCTTAAATGAATGATGCACATTGTAAAGCTATACAAATTAGATAAGCTGTATTGTTAAATGAAATTTCAGATCCAGAGTGGACAAGGTCACCTAGCCGGTAAGTGCAGGAGTTGGCAGTGGAGTGCTAGTCTTCCAACTTTTGGGGAAAGAAATGAGCGTCGCTATGGTTACTAGTTTCACATCCTTGATCAAGTTACTCACCCTCTCTCTCATCTTCCTCACATATAACTTATGAGGTAACACTATCAACTCAAATATTTCTTGCATGTATATAATATGTCTGGCACTGTTCTCAATCATAGGATTGCAGGGCAAAGTACCTGTTTTCAAGGAGCTTCCAACTGGTGGTAGAAAGACAGACAACAGAGACAAACTAATAAATACGTAGTGTATCAAAGGGTGATGAGCACCCAGAAGAAAGATAAAGCAGGGTACAGGGACAGAGAGAAATGGGACAGGAGGTGGAGGGAAATGTACTGGTTTGTTTGTTTTTTTAATACAGTGGACAAGGAAGATCTCTCTAAGAAGGTAACATATAAGCAGGCATCATCATGAAGTGAGAAAGCAAATAGTATGAATATCTGAGGAAAGAGCATACAGGCAGAGAAAATAGCAAATGCAAAGGCCATAGGGTAGGAATCCTCTCGATGTGTTTGAGGAACAGTCAGGAGGCCAGTGTGACAGTGACAGAAAGAGCAGAGGGACAGTGGGAGGGGATGAGGTGTGAGAATTGGCTGGAGACAGGATCCTGTAGGGCCTTGTTGGCCACCACAGGGCAGTTGGATTTTATTCTGAGTGAGATAAGCAGCCACTGCAGGGCGTTCAACAGAGACATGAGGGATATTTGTCCCATTGGTAGAGTTTTTGTGAGGAGCAGATGAGGTAGCTACTGTATATAAAATTGCTTTATGAATTGGAAAGTTAGGCTCAGGAATATTTCCAGGGTCGTATAACAGGCCAGGCAGTAACAGAACCAGAATAGAACACAGTGTCCCTGGCCCTCAGGTCACCCTTCTTTCCATGGCATCCTGGTTCTCCCTCACAAAGCATGGGGCACAGTGTCAGTCTAGGGCCAGGCTGTACCCTTGAGCAAGGCCAAAGGCACTCTCTTCTTTGCAAGCCAAAAGGCTTTGGGAACCTCACTGACCTGGCAGCATTTGGCTCTTGGAAGGAGCTATAAGGGCTTGTGATCTTAAATGGCTAGAAAGAAGGGAGCTGGAACCATCCAAAGCAGTTGGGGTTCAGGCAGTAGAGATCATCTTAAATTAAACACAGACCTCTGCTCAAGGCTGGACTAGAGAAGCTGAAACACCAGGACTTAAGAGGAAAACCCAACAGTTATGATAGGCTTTGGAGAATTCCTTTAATATCTATTTAGGAAGCCACAGAGTGGCCAAAAACAATAGAGTCCGAATTTGTAAGAATGTGTAGTTGTGTATATAGTATTAGGCATGGATTAAGCAGCTGTAATAATGCATGAATTGGGGTACCCAGAAGTGACCTTGTATTGTACACCCCTCTGGAGGACCAGCTCTGTAGATGGTCACATTTGGCCGAGGGCTCTGCTTGACTCTCCCATTGTGTGGACAGACTGATGGGATCCTGGAGGGTGAGGAGGGGAAACCACACTGTGGTTCTTGGCTGGGGAGCCTGGGGTTAGAGGCCTGGCACCCTTGTCTCTTTATGTTTGTTTAGGATGGGTGTTGTTTTTTTTTTTTCCCTCTTTGCTCTCCTCTTTCTCTTCCTTTCTTCCCCCCCCCCCCACTTCTTCCCTCTCTCCTACCATGGGCAGAGGGCATTACCAACACTTGATTCTCCCTCTGTTAAAGTTCATAAGACAACTATCTACCAATCATACATCCAGAGTCCACCCCCAACAAGGAAATATCATCACAGAATCTCCATTCCTAATAAAACGTGCCCTATATGCCTACTAAAGTGGTCCTCATAAATCACCAGCTCTTAAGAAAATAAAGTGTCATAATTTTTTTCAATGAAACTTTGTTGGATTCCAACTGTATAAAAGCCATAATGATGAACAATCTGTTAGCAAAATTATGTTTCTTAACCACAGGTACGATTTTCCCAGAAGTGACAGGCAATTGATATTCCAATTTCAATTACTTTAAGTAGGTAAGTTTTAAAAAAATAACTGCCTTAATGTCTTATGTATTATTCAAATAATTCTTGTTATAAACTAGGGTTTCTTTGCCTACAGTTCCCTCATATCTGAATCTTAGTATACTCAGAAATAGATTTCCTTTAAAAACATAGAAAACATGGGGTACAGTTGAAAACATGTATAGGATAGGGTGTATAACACACACACACACACACACACACACACACACACACACTCACACACTCTTGCTAGAGAAGCTTATTCGGGGGGTTTCCAAGGGCAGAATCAAGTCCAAGTGGTAAAAGTTTCAGGGAAGACAGATTTCAGATTCCTCGGGGAAGAACTTTTTTAACAGTCAAATCTGCCCACCAACAGAATTGGCTGCATCACAAAGTTCAGTTAAAAGGCTGGGGTTTTTTTGAGAACTTTGTAAATACCAGAAGCTTCCAATGACAGGATTGTTCTAAAAAGAGCATTATTTTATGCCTGCCCATTTAAAAACCATGCCTTATAAAAAGTAAAGAAGGAGTTGCTGTCATAGCACATGGTGAGTGTGACCTGCTGAGTTGGGAATGACTGGTTGGTGATGTCACAGAAAGCACAGGGACAGGGGCAGATATAGGTTGTGATCAATGATGGCAATCCTGATAATGCAGGAGTCATGAGGGATCTCAGACATTTATGTGTTCTGGCAAGAGGCTAATGCTCTGAAATATTTAATTGCAATTCTGCAAATGTATTATATGTAATAAGTGCCCCCATCCCCCACTTTTTTTCCGCCAATCTTTTTGCTCTTTTGGATCTAAGACTGAAAAAAATTAAAAAATAGCACACACCCTTGTCAAGTTAGATCCTGGGTATTCTGAATAAGTCATCTTCTGTTGTAGTGAGCTCTGTACTTCTGGAAGTGATCGAGTACAAGGTAACATGGATAATTGCCAAAAACATTCAATGAGGAATTTCTGCTTTGTGTGGCTAGAGGAAACTGATAACATCCTTTTAAAGTTGTGAAATTTTTGAGCACACTGAAGAATTTAAGGAGTAAACTAATGAGTACCTATGTAACCCTGACAGTTTTGTCTAAAGCATGTTTTGTCTTAAAGCACATTTTGTCATATTTGCTTCATATTTTTTAAATCATTACAAATTTAAATGAAGCCCATCCTCTTACATTCTTGCTCCTTCTTTTCCTAGAGGTTACTAATATTCTGAGGTTTGTGTTTACTATTTTCATGGATATTTGTGTGCTTTTAACTTAACGTGCACACCAATACTATAAAGTTATTTTTTATATGTTTGTAAACTCTATCTCAATGGTATCGTACCACACATATGATTTTGTTACTTGCTTTTTTGTTTAGCATTGGTTTCAGGGAGATCATTTTGATATATGTACGTCTAGGATCATTGAAACTGATTTACCGTATTCCTTAGATTAGTGTAATGGCATTTATCTATCCACTAAGATTGATGTCTTATTTTCTACCACCAGCAATGCAGTTATGAATCCTCTTACACATGTATCTGGGAACATTTATGTAGGAATTTCTCTAGGAATGGAATTACTTACTCCTAGAGGAAACACATCTTTGCAGGATATAATCAAATTGTTCTCTAAAATGACTGAGCTAATTTTTGCTCCCACTGATTTATACATCCCTACAAGCACTTCCTGGTAGCAGAATTAAAATTTGCCAATTGATAATTATTAAGTGGTGTTTCATTAGTCTTCAATTTAGATTTAGTCAGATTCTTTTTTGGATGTGTGCGTCTTTGTGTTTTAAGAAATCTTTCTCTACCCTGTAAGATCATAAAGATACTCCAGTTTTTTCCTAAAATTTTTAAAGATTACTTTTCTACATGAATCTTGAAACTACCCGGAATTTATTTTTATGCATAGAGTGTGACAGGGGCCAGTTCTCACAGTTTTCTGTGTAATGGTTTTATTTTACACTTCCTGGGTTACTAATAAGAATGAGCATCTCTTCCTAGGTTTAGTGTCCATGTGATTTTTTTGTACTTTTAGTTTATTCATTTTTCTGTTGAATCATTTGCCTATTGATTTATAAGAGTGTTTTTTTTTTAATGTATTGTAGATACTATCCTTGTGTGTTGTATTCATTGAAAATCTCTTCTTCCAGTCTATGACTTGTTTTTTACCATGGCTATGGCATTCTTTAATGAATATTGACATTATTTTGGTTGTTTGATAGAACTTGTGAAACATGGCTCTGGTATGTATTATTTAATTTCTTAGTTCTTTAATTTCTTAGATCAAGTGTGTGCTCATTGGGGTTTTCAGATTTTCTGTAACCTGCTGAAGTTTTGCCTTCTTGCATTATTAACTACTGAGTTAACTAAGTTGAAATCTCCCTGGTGATGGAATATTTATGAAAATTGACCGTGTCTCAAGCAGGAGATGGGTCTGAACATGTTTTTACAGAATTTGTATTATAAAAATCACATTTCCTGAACACAGTGCTGTTAATTCAGAAAAGATTTTTAAGGGTTATCAAAACTACCCCCATATCTTTAAGATAGAAAAAAAAAATGTCTTCCAAAAAACTCAGTGGTTGAAAAGCAAAGAGAAAAAGGATTGGAATTTAATGATGACAGTTAAATATTGAATTTATCAATTTCTCATGAAGCTCTAACAACCTTTGATTGTTGGTAGTTGCCTATTCACTTAGAACTGGTAGATTGGTACATTTATTTGGAATTGTTCTTTCCTTACTGAAGCGCCAGTTTAAGCATACTTAAAGAAGATGTTGTTTCATATATTTTAACAAGAATTAGTGTGTTTTCCATATTTGGAAGGGATCTGCTCCACATTTTGTTTATCATGCTGTCAGAAATGGGAGTGCCTCTTCCATTTTCTGTTCAGTAGATTGTCATATTTTCTGCAAACAATGACAATTCTGGTTTTATTCTGTTTTAATTTTTGCATTTTATTTGTTTTCTTGTCCTACTGTGTGGCCATTGTTCTTTAGTACTATGTTCACTAAAAATGTAGGCTTTTATTTTATTTTATTTCTGATTTTAAGTGGAATGCTTTTAATATTTTATCCACAAATAGGAAATTTGCTGTGGTTGTTTTTTGTTGAGACCATTTATCAGATAAAAGAAGTTGCCTTTTGTTCCTATCTTGCCATAATACTTAAGACTAAAGTTTCAAATGCTTTTTTAATACCAAGCCAAATAATCATGTGGCTTTTCTCCTTTAAACTTTGAATGTAAGGAGCTTCAGTGATCCGGCTCTGAAGTTAAACTGTGCATGCACTCCCAGTAGAAGCCATTATGTACTTATTCTAATATGTTGCCATATTCAATTTATATTTGATTTAGGATATTTGCATCTATGTTTCTTAGTGGGGATGGACCACTAATTCTTTTTCTTGTAATGTGTGTCTGGTGTTGGTGCCAAGATTGTGAAAGCTGCATGTCATTAGTTTAGACTATTCCTTCTTTTTTATTTTCTGCCATATTTATCAAAGGGTGAAATTATTTGTTTCTCCAAAGTCTGATAAAACTCAGTTTAAAAATGTCTGGCCCACCTGCTGGGTTTTTGTGGGTGGCTTTTTAATTATGGAATTTTTTTTTAACTGGTTCAGTTCTATTCAGGTGTTTATCTCCTTCTTGATTCTGTGTTGTTAAATTTTATTTTCTTAGGAAGTTCTCATTTTGTACAAATTTATCGGTATAAAATTCTTCATAGAATTATTTTTGAAGTCCTTAATCTTGGTTCCATTTGCAATCATATTCCTGCCTTTATGATCCTGTATATTGTTTATGTCATCTTTCTTTATAAAAGTATGATCAGTATGGCAGATGTTTATTAGTCTTTTCAAAAAAACAGATTTTGGTTTAATTTACCCTTTCTAGAATTTTTGTCTTCTATTTCATTTATCCCTTTCTTCTATTATTTCTTTCTTCGTTTTTCCTTTCTTCGGGCTTACTGTGCTGTTCTTTGCTGTTAGATGTTTAATTCACTAATTCCCAGTCTTATTTCTTTTGTAACAAGGCATATGAATTTATTATCATTTAACTTGTTCATTTATTCCTTCCTTCCTTAATTCAACAGACATGTATATGCCAGGCACTATTCTGGGTTCTGTGAATTCATCAGTGGACAGAACACCAAACCCCTGCCCTCACATTTGAACAATTCTATTTTGAATTCTTTATTCCATGAGTTATTTCTACATTTTAAAGTATGTTTTTTATATTTCTTCTGATATAGGAGCGGGGATGTTGGATCTTGGCTATTTCTAATTTGCTTGAGTTTTATTTAGAAAATGTGGCATATGTGATACTGATTTTGGGGGTAGTTTTGAGATTTGCTTTGTGACCTGGAATGTGTTATTAGTATTATTGTTTTTTGTAGAAGTTCTATGTGTGGTTGAAAAGAATGCTGACCAATGATCTTAAGATCCTTTTCAACTTGGCAATTCAGTGATTCTATGTCAGTGTCAATAACCTTGCCTGATCTGACATATTGTTCAAAGTTGTTGTTAAAAGGGCCTAATTCATATTAAGGCTGATTCAGTAGTGAGTCAGGAGTGGTGCTTGAGTGCTCTCCACTGAAAGACAAGAGTTTAATGAGGGCCAGTCCCCTTTCCTTCTTAGGAGTAGTGGGACAGGGAATTGTGGAATATCAAAACCAGAAAAGCCCATTAGAGTTTGTCCATGGCTGGCAGCAGCTGAACTGCCTAACTATTATTCAGCAGACACTTACATAGCACTTAAGTGTGGACTTTACAAATATCAACTGCTCTACCTCATTAATACCAATGCACTTAATCTTCATACCAGGTCTTGACAGTATTCATATTATTGTCCCTGGTTCTTGATGAGGAAACTGGCTGGACCTCAGAGAGATTAAGTCCTAACATCTTGCAGTCAGGGTTGAATTCAGGCAGCCTCTGATCCCAGGGATATGGTCTCAGTCATTCCATGGTGCTGCCTCACACACAGATCTGATGTTAAACTCTTGCTAAAAATACAGATTTTCCTGCCCACCAAAGATTTCCACTAAACAAAATCCCTCCAGGGATAAAGTGTTTGGGGTTTTGTTTTGTTTTGTTTCTTTTTCAAAACTTAATTTTTTATTAAATTTTTAAAATTTTAATTCCAGTATAGTTAGCATACAGTGTTATATTAATTTCAGGTTTACAATATAGTGATTCAACACTTCTGTACATCACCTGGTGCTCATCACAAGTATACTCCTTAATCCTCATCACCTATTTTAACTGACCCCACCACCACCTCTGGTAACCATCATTTGGTTCCCTATAGTTAAGAGTCTGCTTCTTGGTTTGTCTCCAGGAATAAGGTATTGAATGTCATGTGCTTCACACATCTCCAGGCTGATTCTTATAAAAAGCCAGGTTTTGGAACCATGATCAGGCCATCTCCTTTGTGTTACAGATGGGAAACTGAGGCTAGAAAAGATGAAGAGATTTGCCCATTAGTTAATGGCAAGTAAGGAAAAACCTGGTCCACTGATGCTTGCCCCTCTGTAAGCTCTGTGTGAGGATGCTGTGGTGTTCAGCGACCCCAGCACTGCCCTGGGAAGCCAGGCCCACCACTCTACTTGTGGATCTGAAGAGCTCCACCTTTCCTAAAGAGAATCCATGGAGACTGCCTCCATCTGACTTTCTGTCCTTCTGTCTCTCTCTTTCTCTTTCTGTCCCTATATCTCTGTCTCTCCATTTGTCTGACTATCTCTTGAATAAAGCCTTCCACTAAGGCACTGAAGCAGAGATCCTAGAAGATTTGGGGGTTGGTATGAGCGTTGGGGCACATTCTTTCATAGTGGAGAGAGCTTTAGAACCACATAGGGCTGTTTCAAGTCTCAGATCTGCCACCGTCTGGCTTTGTCACATTGAGCTGGAGGACTTATTATTCTCTCATTTTCCTCATCTATAATGAGGAACACCATAAGACCAACTTTGTAGTATCTGCAAAGGACTAAGTGAAAGTGCACTTGTAAAGTGCCTGGTGTGTGGGAACAACAGCATATGTTGATTGAGGCCCCACTCTATACCAGAAAGAGATCCAGGCTCTAGGGATGCAGCAGTGACAAAAAAGAAAAAAATTCCTGCCCTCAAGGGGTTTGCAGTCTAGTAGTGGGAGACAGACAATAAGCAAGTCAACAAGTAAACATCTCGCGTGTTCAGGAGCAGCATGTCCTGTGAAGATAAAGCAGAGTAAGGGGATAGACTGAAGAGGCAGATAGGGTGGTCAGGAATGGCCTCTCAGACACAGTGGCGCTGAGTTGATATGACACAAGTGAAGGAACAAGCCAAGTGGTGGTGAAGGTGACGGATTCCAGGCAGAGGGAGCAGCGAGTGCAAAGGCCCTGATGTATAGTAGGTTTGTTGTGCTCAAGGGGCAGTGAGGAAGCCAGGGAGAGCTCTTGAGAGAGGAAATAGCTGGAGGGAAGGGCAGGTTGGTAGCTAGACATGGATCGTGGAGAGCCCGTGGACCCTTCAAGGCCCCTGGATTTACTCTGGATGAAATGAGAAGTTACTGGGACTCTGAGCAAGGACTGACATGGTCACTAACATTTTTTAATGTTTACCCTGGTTGCTTTGTGGAAACTAGACTATTGGGGGTAAGGGCAGAGCAGGAAACCAGTAGGAGGCTATTGCAGTGTTCCCAGGCGGGAAAACAGTGGCCTGAACTAGGGAGACAGCCATGGAGGTGGTGATAAGTGTCCCTCTTCTGGCTCTATTTCAAAGGCAAATCCCTCAGTATTCATTGACGGGGTGAGTGTGAGGTGTGAGGGAAAGAACGAAATCAGGGATGACTGTAAGATTTTGGCCTGAGCACCCAGAAGGATATTGGTTATGGGATATTTGGAATTTAGTGGCAAACATGTTGCATGGTAACAACTATTTAAGGGTCCCTGTAGAATGATGGGGGTCACATGGATATTTTCGGGGCACATTTTCCTCATCTGTAAAGTGGGGCATGACATGACTGACCCTGTAGGACCTGGAGAGAACTAAGCAGAAGCACACTTGTAGAACAACTGGGTGCATGGGAACAACACGTGTGGACTGAGGCCCTGCTCTATGCCAGACACAGACCCAGGCTGGACAGTCAGTGGCACTTAGATGCTTTCTCAGCTGTGGGATTCTCCGAGCTCACCAAATGGTTGAGTACAGGCGGAGAAGAGAGATAGATGCCCAAGCACTGAGCCTGGCCTGTCTGGGGTTTAGAGACTGGAATAATGAGGCCCAACCAAAGTCACTGTGAGAAGCTGTAGGTAAAATGGGAGGAAGAGTCCCAGAGGGTCACGTGAGGAAGATGCCTCGGGAGGGGCGGGGCCACCGGCTGCTTCTGCCAGCCACTGCCCTTAGACCGGACCTGGCTGTGTGACTGGTGCTCACCGGTGCCAGTTTTCATTCTCCTCCTTTCTCAGTTTATCTTCCCGTTCTGTGGCCAACTCTTCCCTCACACGGGCTGCCTCATGACCCTCTGGTCTAGGAATGGGCACTGGGGAGACGGCCTCTTGTTATCACTCACAGACCCACCAAGGCGATGGACATCTTGGCACAAACCCGGGCTAGCTTGGGATGCTGGGCTTCCGCGGTTGGACTGCTTGGCAGGAAAACAGCACCCTACAAGTGAGTGTAGTAGGTCTGCTGCCAGGACGCGAACTCAGGTGATTGCGTTAGAGCACGATCTTGGCCTCCACCTGGGATCTTTGAGCCCATGTCATAGAGAAGGGGCTTAAGTGAATCCAGAGGTCAATGCATTTACTTGAATTTAGCATTCAGTATCAACCAGATGTCAGCCAGCTAAAAGTTAATGGCTAAAGAAGATAAGTATCTTACCTTATATCACAAGTCTCCAGTTTAAGCATGAATCTTTTTTGAATAACTCACATTAAAAAAATCAGAAAGACAAAAACTTAAAAGTCACCCTTGATTCTTTTTGTTCCCTTGCACACTGTACAGATACTCCACAATAAGTATCTTTGGCTCTCCTAACTGAAATCCTTTACCTGAATGCCCCTCACACTTCTCTCTCCTGCAAACCTAGTCCAAACCCCCATCGCTGGGCCTGGGTTATTGCAAGAACTACCCATCTGCTCTGTCTGGGTGCCTCATTCCCTTGTAGTCTAGCTTCCACATGTTAGCCAGGATGAGCTTTCTGAAGTATAGATCAGATGATGCCACCCATGTAAAACCCACCAGAGGCCTCCCCTGTGGTGTCTGTAAGACCCCGCAAGATCTGGCCCCTATCTCCCTCTCTCCTTCCATGCCTCACCTTGTTTACCACTCAAGTTGCATTCGCTCTCTCTCTCTCTCTCTTTTTTTTTGTCCCTGAAATATAATAGTTCATATCTATCCTAGGGCCTTTGGTTTCCTAGAAGGTTCTTTCTCAGTGTTCTGTCCAGCCATCTGCTCTCCTCATCACTCTCCAGAGAGATCTTTGCCAGCCCTAGCTATCGTGGCCCTTCTGCCTTCTTGTGTGATTTTCCCCATAGCACCTGACAGTACCCTAGATGGTCTCTGCATTTATTTTCTTACCTCTTTGATACCTGTCCCTTCTTTACGTCGGCTCCCGGAAGGTGGGGTGTCTGCCATTCCAGTGTTCACACATGTGCTGCTGACGTGAGCACAGAGATGTGGTCTGTGACTTGTCACTGCCATGCTCTCTCTCTCTCTCTCTCTGGAGTAGTCCAGAGACTTAGTAGGTGTTCATTCAATAATTGACTGTTGATTGGTCAAGAGTCAGAACTTCTAAAATAAAAGTATAATTTCTGATTTTCATTCAATTTCCAGCTTTATTTTTATGCCCAGAATGGGGTAACTTGTTCTAAGTACAGCAGACATTGGTGATTCTGCCTGAACCTTTGAGCTGGTTGAGGCCCAGAGTGAGAGACCCTCTTTCCCAGGGTAGGAGTCGTGGGACCCACCCACCCCAGCTCCCAGCTCCTGTTCTCACACGACAGGGCGACATCGGAGCAGGAGGAAGCCTCGGGCAGCCACCTTGGAAACTCTTGCCCTGGGAGACCTTGGCTGATGCCCCGGCTTGAGCTAGAACAGACCAGGCACAGAGCAAAGGAGAATTTCACCCTGCGGAGGATGTAGACTTTCAGGAATCTGCAGAGCTGGCCAAGTTATGTTAACATGAAGCTGGCCAAGAGCTTTGGCTGCTTCGTTTTCCTCCTGGAGATCCAAAGTCAGTAGCAACTGTGGATTCCCTCATTCAGAGCACTCGCTCTTATTTGGCACCTTTTTTTTTTTTTTTTTTTTAAGTATGTTGTTTCAGGGGAATCCTGAGTGAGAAAATAGTGAGGCAGGGAGGCAGGCAGTTCCAAAGCTGTGTGGGCTTCAATCCTGGCAGCTTCAGGACTGGATTCAGGGTGGTTGCAGACCCTTGTCACCTTCACCTGCATGTCTCCATCAGTCCCATGCGTTCATTCTGTCGCGAGTGCTGTGTTAAGGAGCGACTTCCTCCGTAGGTCCAGCCAGCCAGTCGAATCTCAGAGCAGAAATCTGCCTGGGTAATTTTAGAACTGACTTTGCCCTGCTGCGTCTGGTGGCGCAGGGCGTATGGAGAGCTGCTCTCTGCAGGCGGTCTGAGACTTAAACATGTCACAGTGAAACTCACACTGCGCACGTCGGGTGTCTGTCTTATGTCAGCATCTTACACAAGCAACATTTTAGCTGCCTTGCTTAGGAAAAATCATTTTCCATTAGCAGCCTCCAAGAAGGCAAAAAGAATACAAAGCAGGCTTAAGTTCAGCAATTATTTCTTGAGTGTTTACTATGTGCCAGACGCCAGGCTGGCAACTCCGCAAGGTCACCCCCTAAGCTAGGTCACAAGAAAAAGAAGAGAGTGCAGCAGGCCAGGCTTTTCTCCTTAAACCCACCCTTTGCCGTAGGCACACCTGCAGGAGTCTCAGGCCACCTGCTTGTGTGTCACACTGGGCTTGAAGGGGAGCGGGTCTCGAAGTGTGGGCCAGCCGCACAGAGATGCCAGCTGGGTTTGCCTGGAAGGGAAGAGCCAGCCATGCGAGTGGACCAGGGTCTGTGAGACCTTAGGGGAAGACCTTGGTCAGCATTGGTGAGCCGGGGTCTGGCCCTGGAGGTCACACCTCGTGAGGACCTGAGAAGCCAGGCCCACAGTTAGAACAGTAGATTCCGGGTTCCACCAAGAAGGTACTGAGATGAAGCCAGTTCCCACCTCCTGCAAAAAAGCTGTCTCTGTGCTCATGACCCCATGTCTCCCTGTCCAGTCCTGGGCTTTTACTCAAACATGATCTTTTTTCTTTGACATTTATGATCTCTAAATTAATCTCCTGTTCTTCCCCTAAAACCAAGTCAAAGTCCTGCTCTCTTACAAACACCCCCTCAAATATGTACACCCCCTCCTTAAGTATCCTAGATGTCAGCATCTTTCTTTTACTGCCATTATTCTGGAAGTTCCCACCTTGGCTTCCTTTCATCCAATTTTCCCTTTAATAACCATACCATCTGTGTCCCTCCCCAAATCTTCTGAAACAGGTCTCTCTAGGATCATTAGTTGCCTTCCTAATCAATGCACCCTGTGGCTCTCACTTCGTCTTTGCTCTCTGCATCTCCATTCCACGACTGAGAGGACAAATCCCTGATTTGAGGCCTTGGCCCTTTAAGACTGGCGCTTCCTGTACCTCCAGATGAGACAGCGGGATACAGACTTAGGAGACTGGTGTGCTGATCATCCAAGATAGAAATACGAGTTAGGTAGGAGACATAGGGTGTTCCTGCTTCTCGAAAAACTCTGACAGGGAGGGATGCTCCCATGGGTCAGGATTTTCTCTTTAGCAGAGCTAAGGAACAGGGACTTTGTAGAAGAATGCTAGCTTTGGATGAACCAGCCGCCACCCGGGCCCTATTGGGCCCTATTACCCTTTGACCTATTTGCAGAGTAATAGGCAAATCTGGATTAAACTGTGTGCCATTGTCTCCTAGGTTTGGATAAAGCAGCGTGCCTAATTGAGATTTTCACCTTTTGTGTCTCAACCCTTTAGATCTAGGCCCCCAGGGATTTGAGTAGGTACAGATGGGATTAGATTAGTCAGTACTTTAAGCCTCCCTCAAAAGGGAGTAGAGGAGTCAAGCCTTTGTTTGGGGGCAGCTGGGGATTTAAATATTGATTGTAAGAAAATCCTTGTCGATGGTATAGCCAGGGCTTTGTGTTAATTAAGAGAGCCCTCTGATTAAAGCAGAGAGGGGTGACCGGTCCTCCTTGGTGAAGGATTGTCCTTGCTCCAGGTCTCTTGTGACACTCAGCCAGTCTTTCTTTGCTTCTCGGGCTCATATTCAGGCCAGGGGTCCTTCCTTTCATGATTTCCCAAAGCACTGAATGTTCCAAAGCCATCCCCAGTCCCCATGGGAGCTGATGGGCTCAGCCCACTGCTCAGGCCCCGATCCAGGGGTAGAGTTTTGGCCTCTTTCTCACCACTGTTATTGTTCCCGTGTTTTATTCTTCATTTCAGTTCCCCCACAAGGTCCTAATCATTGAAGTAGGAACCTGGAAGAAGAAGAGGGCTTGGAGCGATGACTAATACTATTTTTTAGTGGTCTTTTTGGATTACACCGGACATTCATGATGATAATACAACAGTGCTCATAATATGTACCTTTCCCTAATGCTTCTAACTCGCAGTATAATGTCAAGGCAAAGGCAGGAGTGGGAACCAGTGTGGGGCATGGGGCCGGACCACCTGGTATCCTTTTCAGAAGTCCTGTGTTTGCTGTGTAACCTTGGGAAAATTTCTTTCCTTCTCTGTGTCTGTCCCCTCACATGTGTAACAGAGGTAATCATGCTGGTCCCCTTCTTGCCTCAGAGGGAAAAAGAGGATGGATGAGATCATGTCTGTAAGTGTGTGGAATTCCTTGGAGAAAGGTACTGTGGAAATTCACAGATGTTGGGTATTTGTGCAGCACTCCAAGTTCTCAGAAAACATGGCCTCGTGCAGGGGCTGCTAGCATTCGGTGTCAAGCCCCAACATCCAAAACATGTGAGAGAGGTGGGGTGTACCCCAGCCTCCATGCAGGACCCCACCTGCTAGCCTAGATTTATGGATGCCAACCCCATTCACAGAGTTTCTCCAGCAAGGTAATTGCACACACTTCATTAGAGGTATATCTTGGGGTTTCAAAAATCCCTCCTGTAGGGCAGTCTTTCTGGTGTGGGGTTATCTGAACCCTCATTTCCTTTTGTTCATATTCAGCAAAGGTGTTCATTTATTTTTATTTAGCAACTGTTCTCAGCCAGGCACAGGGTTAGGTGGTGAACAGGACAAGCCCTTTGAGCTGAGGGTCCAGTGCAAAAGGCAAATCACTGAAGACTGTGGAACATGAACTGTGCATCACTGCAGTGCAACAGTGCCTTGTCCAACCATCCATAACCTAGCTTAACTCAGTTGTTTAGAGCACTGTTTTCAACTGTTCTCAGCCTAAGCTCTGCCAAGTATGTAACTCAGTTGCTTCAGATGACTTTCAGCCTTTTCTAGGTGACCTCCCTCTCTTTCTTCAGTTTCTTCTTCATACCACACTTAACCACTACCCCTTGTTTCCCTCTGTCCACATTCGGATGAATCCATGCACACCCACTCTTTCATTGAGCCTCCTCTACTCAAATTTGGATGTTTCATCTTGGCCATCATGAATGTCTTTGCAAAACACCCAGATTTCCAGAAACACTGAGCAGGCTATGGTAGATGTGCATGAGGCAAGGGAACAGGGCTGGGGCATTGTATTTCCACTGTTTGCACAAGGAAGAAACTAAAGAGAATAATTGAATTGGCATTACAAACCATCAGAAAACCATTCCCACAGTGACAGTGACTCTACTGGCATCCTCGGGTGGGCTGCTTGCTGCCAGGTTTAGGTGCTGCACGCTAGCCTCCCAGAGGGCCCATGGGGCCCTTCAGTGTACAGGCCTTCCCTTAAGACGCCCCTAGACCTTCAAGAAAATGAACTACTCCCCCTTTGTGTCCCCATAGCCCTTAAATGGACTTCTATTTTATTATGAGTAATAGTCGACTGCCTTTGTGGCATAGTTTAATGGTATAGATCTGTTTCCCCTTCTAGACCCTGTGCTCCTTGAAGGGGATCGACCATGTCTAATTTGTCTTTGTCTCTCTATTAATCTGACACATAGTAAGTGCTTAGGAAGTATTTTGGAAAGAAAGAAGGAATGTAGACATTTTATATTGAAATCCATAAGGAGAGCCCTGGAAATTCCTTTCCATGGTACCTAGTTAGCACTGCAAGTTGATGAGTGTTTAAGAAAGATTGTGTGTGTATGTGTGTGCACACATACACGTGCGTGTGTGTGCGCAGACAGTGTAGGTAGTGGTTCTCTAGAGGTCAACAGATTTCACTGATGGCTTATGAGAACACACATATGCTTTTCATTTCTTGGGGTGCAGTGGGCAGGCAGTGGGGGGCTCTGCCAGGAGAGAGAGAGTGAAATCCTGCCATTCCGGAGAGCTGCCCCAGGACCTGATCCTGCAGGAGTCTGCCCACTGGCTCGCTATGTAGAGGCTGCGCCACCTTGTCTGAGGGGCTGGCCCCTCTTTGCCTGGTACCAAAACTGTCTGTTTTCTGAATGCGAAGAAGCCAGTCTCAGTAGAATTATCTCTTCTGCCACTTGAGGGGGGTGCTGCTCCAGCGGAAGGATTGGGGAAATAGCCAAGTCCTCTGTGGGCAGAGCTATTTGCAGAAGCCAGGCTAGTGCGAGAAGCCTGCAACAGGCAGTAGTCCTGTCCTGCCCTTGGCTCTCCCTTGAGGCCCTTCTTCTCTGCTGTGGATTGGTGGAGGTGAGTGGTGAGGGAGGCAATGAAGGAATTTGGCCTGACTGGGAGGGGTGGGCTGTCACCAGCCCTTGCTTAGGCTATCCTTTCCATGTTCACAGACTCCTGGGGACATGCCAAGAGTACTGTTGGTACCCGGTAAGCCCCCAGCTTTCTTATGGATAATCCCCAGTCCTCTACTAATTGGCCAGGTTCACACAGCCCTGCAGGCCTTACTCTGAAGACCAGGCCCGTTTCCAGAGTGACTTAGGAGATGCTTGGGGCCTTCTCTGTCTCTTCTACCACTGGCCAGTTGAGGAGTAGAGAAGGCTGATTCCTCATAACCAAGCCAAGGTGGGCACAGGCAATCTCCAGCTCACACCAAGTCTCCATGTCTACAAATTTGGCACCAAAGAACCCTGCATTCTTGAGAACATGCCATATACCTGACACAGAACTAGACCTTTCCCTTATATTATCTTATTTAATTTCTGTTGTGTCATCTCTTAGAGTGGATTAATTTATACATTGTATAAGGGGTAAAATGGAGACTCACAAAAATAGATAATGTGCCTAATCTCCTAAGCTAATAAGTAGTGGAGCCAGAATTTGCACCAAGGGCTCATGACCCCAAAGCCTGTGCTGTGAACCACTGTCCCAGTACCAGCCTCTCGAAGACCCCCAGTAAAATGAGTAAACAATATGGACCTTATTCTGAAGTGAGTGATGGTTAGAATGGGAACCGGTGTAACTACATAGAAGGGAAGCACTAAAAATATCAGCAGATGGCTGTGTCATGCTGTTTTACAACCTCCGAGGGATGTAGAGGTTTAGGATGGAATAGTTTAGTGGGGAAATGCTTCCTAGAGGAAGTGGTGTCTCAAGCAATGCTGGATACTAGGTCCAAGGCAACTGGAGTGGTTGGGAAGAAGCTGTACTCTGTTGGAGGAGTGGTATTCCCAGGTGAAAGCTGACCCACTTTCAACCAAGACCACCACGTGGGGCTCCTCTGGCCCCCAGAGAGGGACAGCTCCCTTTGTAAACTATTTTCTTCCTACTCAACTCTTTCCCCACTGGACTATCAACCCCTTAATGGCAAAGGCCTTCTCCCTTTTATTATCATGGTGTCCCAGACTCAGTGAATATTTGTGAATCGGTGCTCTGATCCCTCAGGAAAGTGGTCCCCCTGTTGGGAGTCATCCAGGTCCTAAAACCCAAGAGCAGCTGGTATTTCTGGTGGAGCTGTTTGCTGCCAGATCTTGGTGCCACATTGTGAGCCAAGGAGCCCTAGGGCCTGGTGGGGGGTGGGGTAGGATGGACACCTGGCACGAAGGGCCCCAGGGAAGATGCTGGGCCTGCCTAAGCTTTGAGTGTGACCTGGGTGGTGGTGAGGAGGGTTGTTTATAGTCTCCTCTCTCCACGCCTTCCTGTCCCTGAACACATCTGCCACAGTGAATTATAGATGGTGGAACACTATGCCACATGGAGGCAGAGGGAGGACTCAAGTGGAGCAGATTCAAGAGAGATGAAGGTAGGAGTTGGGGCAAGACAGCTGGGCGGCCAGACCTTGGAAGGGCCAGACTAGCGGGCGTACTCACCTGGAGGTTGGGATCCATCTACAGGTCCCTGTCATGGCCTCCCCTATGAAGCCCTCTCTGACCTCCCCTGCCTGCACTGAGATCTTCCCCCTCCCTCTTCTAAAGTTCTCTTACACATAGCATCTGTTTGACTCTTTGGCATACAGTCATGGTACTCTGTTTTCTAAACTGAAAATCAAGACATATGACCTAATGATGAATCCGGTTGTTAAAATTTAGGTTGTCCAGAAAATTCCACTGTATGTGTCCAAAACAGAATTGACTCAATACCACCCCCACCCCCAACTTGCCTGTTTAAGTCTGCTGTAATTTGTTTAGTGTTAAAGTCCTTACTTGTCTGAGCCTTGTCTCCTCAACCAGATTAAAGTCTGTTGAGGGAAGATGGTATACATTGCATTCCCTTTAGATTTTTTAATCTTTTACAGATCTCTGACAGTTCAGAGAGAGTGGGAGAGACATCTGAATCTTTCCTCCACTTCTTGATTTTTTTTCCAAAATAGGATAGTTCAGGATCTTGCCTGAGCTGTTTTTTCTGACTTTAATTATAGGCTTACATAGAGAGAAGGCCATGAGAGAAGGCTTATGATGATAATAAGGCAGACAGCTGGAGGTAGTGTGTCTCACAGCCCAGGGTCAGCATATGCTTTAGAATGCACAGAATAGAGACAGGTCCAAGAGCACTGCAGAGAGGAGGTGGCCCTAGGGGACACTAGCTGTATCATCATAGCCTTCAATGCTACAAGGTCCTAGAGACCGCCATTCCTTTCTGCTTTCTCATGGTAAGTATAGGCATCTCAGTGTGGAAAATAAAAACTCCCAGTGTTTTCTTGTCTCTCCATCTCCCTTCAAATAAGATCATATTTCACCCATTCCAGTCAGGTGAGTGATCTTTGTTGGGTATTCAGATATGGTATCAACCAGCTGATTAGCTCCTTGAAGGGAGAGAACCATAGTTGATCATTTCATTTCCCACTGTAGTTGGCATGGCGGTAGCCCTATCACAGAATTCAGTAAATCATTCATTCATTCATTCATTCATTCATTCATGAGAGAGAGAGAGAGAGAGAGAGCATGAACAGGGGAGGGTCAGAGAGAGAGGGAGACACAGAATCCGAAACAGGCTCCAGGCTCTGAGCTGGCAGCACAGGTCCTGACATGGGGCTCGAACCCACAAATCATGAGATCATGACCTGAACCGAAGTCGGATGCTTAACTGACTGAGCCACCCAGGTGCCCCAAGAATTCAGTAAATCTCAATACCCAGGTAAAGAGATGGCCAGTCCTTATGTGTTGCTTTCTTGCCTAACTGCCTTCACAAACACAGGCTCTTCAGCGCCTAACATGGTATTTCTTAGCCTGCAGGACATGACCTGAGCTGGACACAGAAAGTTCCCAGGGCATTGAAACTGAACAGCATGAACTGCGGGAGCTCTTAGCCTTGCCTCTGGCCTGTGCCTGTGACTGCTGTGAACATGGTTCTTTTCACCCCCAACCCATCACTACCCAGGCCTCCATCCCGCATTGTTGTTACTGACCTTCCATATTCTTCCCTTTGCCTAGCCCCACTGAGAGAGACAGAGAGACAGAGAGACAGAGAGAGAATACATCCCATAACTCAGTCAGGAGTATAAGTTTTTCTTATACTCTCTTGTAGATTATTCATTTATCTCTTAAAATCTCAAAAGACCAGAATTCCCAGTCTGCTTTTTGGTTTTGGTGAATATAGGAGTTGAGAAAATTTAAGAATCCAAAACTGTGGGATAGGAAGCTGGAAAGAAAGGCACAGGTCTTGGGATAAGGAATTCAAGAACCAATAAACTTATCTCTATGCATCTATTTCCTTCCTTCTTCCTCAGAAAAAAAAAGGAAAATTCATTAAAAAGAAGGCATAAATATCATTTTTAAAATAATTTAAGTAAAGTAGTGGACCTCTTCTTACAAAATTTTGTCCAGTTACACCTTCTACTCCTCTGTTTCCCAGCACAGGCTATGCTTAACCTCTGGATCCGGGACAGAAACTTTCCAAGGCTGATCCTTCTGTGTTCCTGGGGGTTAGTCAAAGGAAGTGTAGGTTTGTGGATTGAACAGGGAAACGAGGGAAAAGAAGGGCTGTCAAGGAAGAGATGTAAGAGCTTAATAAATAGCTTTCTGACTCAAAAAATAGCCACAGGGGCCATAGTAGTAATGGGCTCCAGGGAGTAAGAAGAGGATATGAAGCTGAATAAGGAAGGAAAAGGTTAGAGGAAGAGAGTAAATTTCCTCCCGGGTGGAAGCGACTCTTAACAGCAGTGGGGAATTTGTTCATTAACTTTTAGTGGGACTTACACTTTTAGCATTGTTCCCAGGGATAGGAGTGGGAAAGCGGGCGGGGTCAACCACAACTGTGAACGCTGGCCTTCCTTATGGAGCTTTTCCCCAAGGGCACCCTGCTTTGGCCTCATCCTTGTGGGAAATTGATTATACCTTAAGCACTCCATCCCTTCCTTGTGTGCTGTGTGACCTTGATGTCACTGAACCAAAAGTCACAAAATCCATGAAAGTCATAGCAAATGTGAGAGGTGGAAGTGACCAGTCTGACATATCTGCAGCCCTCTCCTCCCTTCACAGAAGCGCACGCCAAGGACATGCCACAGGGGAAGTGACCTCCAGGAAGTCCCGTGGCTGCCATGCTAACTCCATCCCAGGTCTGTTGATAGGGATGCTATCTATTCTGAGTTTACTGAAGTCTCTTCCCTGCTTAGAGACTGCCCTTCCAAACAGAGCACAACGTAGTGCACTGGTGTGAAGTCTTTTATGCAGGTCCTGTGGCTGGTGGCGATGGTACCAGGTTCTTGGACAAGTAATAGGTGCCGCCTCTACTCTGAGTGTGTCTCAGCTTGAGCCTGGTGCAAAAACCTTTTCCATTCTTCCCTGCAGAGCAGTTCTGTCATCCAGAGGCTCGTCCTTATAAGAGCTTAAGCTTGTCTGTTTCCTTTGCCCTAAGACCACCTGTGAGTCACATCTCACTTATCCACACAACCAGAATTCCAGCAGGTGGCTAGCCATGACATATCCTGTTTTTGCTTTTCATAATTTCTTGGGATTTTTTTCTTGCATAATTACGTGGTTCTGAATTCATAGAGCCCCAGAGTTGTGAGGGTTCCAGTAAGTTCTGCCATGTCTCTGATATGTGCTCATTTAGCCTCTGCTGGAATGCTTCTAGGGATGGAGATTTACTACTTCATAATGCAGCCTGTTCCACCTTTTGATCAGGAATGCCACAGTTTCCACCAGTGGATCCTAGTGATACTCTCTGAGTGTACACAGCAGAGGCAAACTCATCTTCACAAGGCAATTCTTCTGATGTTTGAAGGTGGCTGTCCTGCTTCACTTGGGTGTTTTCCACTCTTAGCAAAGCATTCCACTTATTTCACTCATCCCTTACTCGATGCTGTTTCCAGATCCTTTCCTATTCTTGTAACCTTTCCTATTTGTGAATATCCCTTTTAATAAGGTGCCAGAGAAGAACTCGAAAAGTAGACAGAGTTGGACTTACTGGATTAGTTTCAAAAGTTATACATCTGTCGGTATAATCTAAGTTTTAGAGGCTGCCTCACACTTTTGGCTTATGCTGAGCTCAGATTCCTAAGTCTCGTTCAGATGAGCTGACATTGGCATGGGCTGTGCTCACCCATATGTTTTTTTGAACCTAAATATAGGTCCTTACAATTGTCAGATTCAAACCCAACTTGTGAATTTCAGCTACTCTTGCTAGGCAACTGAGATCTTCATGAGTACTCCTACTGACAGCCAGTGTGTTATCTACTCTTTCCAGCCTGGTGATATTTGCACATTTTAAGCTTACTGTCTCTGTCTTTAATCCAGATCATTGATGAAAATATTGACCAGGAAAAAGCAAAGGACTGTGGCACACTATCAAGGACCTTCCTTCATTATTTCACTTGTCAACACCCATGGGTATTTTTAGTCAAACAATTACAAATCTATCTAATTCCATGTAGTACAGAAGAAGATAGAGTTCACTCCACGTCAGCATTGTGTTCCAGTAAATGCCTTGGAAAATGTTAACCTCAGTTCGCAGTGTTCGCCTTGATATGTCTCTTTATACAGAAATTGTGGTTCCACATATGTCAGTCTTTCCTTTCCTTTCACAGAGAGAGGGCTGGCATTTTGGCTTCCTAAGACAGAGCCCAGAGACACCCTCCCCACCCAGTTGGTGCCCTGAAGGTTTTGACTTAAGCACAGATGGATTTGGAGCCAACCTGAGGCAGCAGTCCAGGGCTCTGGTTGGACAGCCCTTCAGAATTCCTAACACAAATGATCCTGTCACATCTGCTGGAGGTGGAGGTATAGGGATCTAGCTGTGCAGCTAGTGTTCCAAACTGAGAGTCTCTGTAAATTAGCATCAGAACATCTTCAAGGTCACCCCTAGGAATACATGTCAAAATCTGCCAACTTCAATTACCCAGGAGCCACTATCTCTGAACTGAGCCTGAGGAGTGGAACTTCTTAACCAGGAGTCAGAACCCAAAGCCATTGATGGCTTCAGGGAAGAGAACAATGTGTCCATAGTCTCACTCTTTCCCTGGGGTAGGTTTTCTTCCCTCCTGCTCATCTCCCTGATCTTGCCTCCTGCTCATCTTCAGCAAAGGATGTCGATTTTTTTTCTTTTTTTAAGTTTATTTATTTTGAGAGAGACACAGAGAGAGGGAAAGAGAGAGAGACGGAGAGAGGATCCCAAGCAGGCTCCGCACTGTCACATTGTCAGTGCAGAGCCCAATGCTAGGCTCGATCTCACGAACTGTGAGGTCATGACCTGAGATCAAGAGTCAGACACTTAACTGGCTAAGCCACAGAGGCACCCCTTGATTTGTTTTCTTAACATTTCACTCACTCTGGAGTGCCCTGCTTTCATGCTTCTCACACCCTGCTGTTCACACATTCTGGGAGACAGTAGACTAATGGGAGAGAGGTATCACCTCTCCCTTCTGCTATCCCGGACAGGGGAGCTCCAGGGAAGAAGACCCTGTTTTACATGGGGCGGGGGGGAAGATGGGATGAGTGTCCTTTTTTCTTTCCCAGAAAGGTGTAAATCCTCCCTGGTGGCTACTGCCTTTGGTTAGGATAGCCGAGCCTCCCTCTGCTCCCAGCACTAGGCGAGAGTCTTCGGTACCATCATGAGGGGGCAGTGGTGTGGTGGGGGATGAGGTTGGGTGGGATTGGCAGCCTCTGCACTGGAGAGGGGAGGACAGTATAGAGACGCTCCCCAGCACACCAGGGGTACCTAACCAGGGCCTCGGCAAAACCAGAACATCTCTCATTCTTCTGTCTGCAAAGTCCCCTTTTGCTAAAGGGGGAGCAGAGGAGGGTAGAGAGGGGTAATGGATGATGCTAACAAAATAATAAGTAGTAACTAATAAAAGGACAATAATTAATAACTAATAAAAGGGTAAATACATGTTGAAAGGATGATACCTTCTTGACTCTCCAGACATCAAGAGGTAATGTTGTCTTTGCTTCTGTTATGAAATAGGGAGTGGCTTGTTGATTTGTGTTTCCCATTTGCCTGTAGATCTGACTTGTGTGTGAACAGGAATTTGTCTTCCATGACTTACTCTCCTTTCCAGTGTGTTCTGGGGGCCTTCCCAGCACCACCCCCCTGGTCCCAAATGTCTCCTGGGGCCTCTTCCCCTTGTGCCCCTTCTGAGCCCCCAAAAACCACTGTCTCTTGTCTTGTGCCTGAAGCTCATGCGTTTCCTTCTTTTCAGTCTGGTGTCAGCTTTGAAGTACATTTTTAAAACGAAAAACCTTTTATTTTTAGCATTTTTATTTTCAAAATCTTAGGATGAGGTGGCGTTTAAAATAACTTCTCTTTATAAACCAATCCTTGTTACTGCAGGTAAATTAGAAATGACAAAGAAGTTGTTTTTTTTTTTTTTAAAGCAAATGCTTTTTAAAAGCGTCATTCCTATTGTGATCACTGTTACCATTTTAGTATATTTCCTTTGAATTATTGTGTGCTTTTGTAAGTCTTTATGTGCATGTAAAATGGGTTGTGCTGTACACTTTGTAACCTCAGTTTTTCACCCAATAATTATTGTGAACAGGGAGCCACGTTTCATCTTGTTTGTTGGCTTGATCCTTCTAAAAGCAAACAGTGGCATCTTTTTGTTGTTCATTCTTTGTTGCTACAAGACAATTGCCCAACATGTTTGTTTTTTGGCCAAGCCATGACTGAATGTTCTTTACATTCCTGTCTGTCTATCTAAGAGATCCCCTTTCAGTGGCTGATGCTTTTCCAAAGTGTATTTCTTACCATGGTGCTCAGAGAGCTTCTTCACCTTCAGGAGAGGTTGTTAGCAGTTCTTGCTAAGAAGCCTGCCTTCCTCTCATCCCCTCTTGCCCCTGTGACAGGGAAGAGTAGTGTGTCTGGTCCCTAGTGAAGAGAGAGGCCCTATGAGGAAGAGGAGCCGAGTGGTGCACAGCCTGCCATCTTGGAAAAAGTGATGTGGCTCCTAGTCCAGGAGCCCTTTGTCAAGGAGAGGTCTAGAGGGAGCTCACGGTGCTAACCACTGGGAAGGAGGAGGTGGGACAGAGACCTCCTGCCTTAAAAGGGCTGTTCAACTGCAAGGAGACCTGTCCTGCTCTCTGTGGCCCTGAGGATAGAGTGAGCACATGAGCTGCACGCATAGCCAAAGCAGATGAGAATGTAGAGATCATGGACACCTTTATTTTACAGATGAGAAAACTGGGTTCCAGAATGAAGAAGTTCTTATAGCAAGTAACATTACAGCTGGGACTTGGGACCAGGACTCCTGGCACCCAGGACAGAGTTACTGCTAAAGCCCATTGTTAGAGCAGCTTTAAGAACTGGCCAGAATGGTGGTGACATACTGGGTCAGGAGACCAATGACAAGTGTAGCTCCTTCTCGAAATATATCAGGAGTAAGACTCAGTTCACTTCCTCTTTCCTGTAAGAAAGGCCAGGGTTTGAGGATGGAGGGATCTAGAGGAGGTGATGACTTTCCCCTAAAAGAAGCCATTCAACCAGGAGGTGTTTCTTCAGTGCCTGGTTTATGAGACCAAGAAGTCTAGTGAATAGGTGGCCCTTGCTCTTAGAGATTTTATGAAACCCTGCATTGTGTGGTAGAGACTTTGCATGTTACAAACACACTGGAAAGGCACCGGTAGTAGTGGGCTATGGCTGGCAGGAAAATATTGGAAGAAGCTGGTCTCCTAAGGATGAATAGGATAAACACAGAAAGGTAGCAGGAAGAGTGTCAACTTTGGATGTGGAGTCACACTGACCAGAGACTCAGATTCCAGCCCTTCCCTTCTTTCCTTCCTACCTTCCTCCCACCCACCCATCCATCCATCTGCCTATTCATTCACTCATTCATGTATTCAACTAATATTTATTGAAGTGCAGGAACTCTCCTAGGTTTGGGGAAAAGGGAAGTAGACACAGCAGACCCCCTTTGCAGCTTACATTCTAGTAAGGTTGTAGAGTGACCCTGGGCGGCTTGACTGTCTACCCCTGAGCTTGAAAGCTGGCATACTGACCCCATCCCACAGCGTTGTTGTGAGCAAGTGAGGTGGTGTGATGAAGGCAGAGTGAGAGGACCTATCCAGAGCCCTTCTCAGCACCCAGTGTATGCAGGTGTTACCTGCAGAGTCTGTCCCTGTTGTTGTTATTGGGATTAGTTGTTGTTGTTATTGACTAAGAGCTGGTAGGCAGACACTCCCCCAATGTCTGGGAACAGAAGATGGCTGATGGGGAGCAGGAGGAAATGAGGACCGGAACATGATGTGGGAGAAAGCTTGGAGGGAGAGAATTGAAAGCCAGAGAGCAGAGTCCAACCCTGATGCAGTAGGCAGTGGGGGTGGGGGTGGTGTTTTGCTTTGAGGGCCACAATCATGATGATAAGATAAGTCACATTTATCCAGCACTACCTGCCTACCAGATGCTCTGCTCAGTATTTTACAAGGGTACTTGCCCTATTCCTTATAACTCCCGCAGGAGGCAGAGTTTTACAGATGAGGAAACTGAGGCTCGGCACCTAAAACAGTGACCCAAAACCAAGTGTTAGAGGCAGGATTCAAACCAAGCACTTGTCACTGCTGCAGTCTGGGTGGCCTTCCTGAAAGGTGGTGGAAGTGGCTGGCAGCTGGTCTCAGTGGAGCTCTGCACCTTTCCCAGGGAGTGCTTCTTCTAGGAACAGGTGGCCACAGGTGCCAACAGAAGCCTGTGACCCCAGAGGGAGCCCTGTGTCAGCCATTTTCTGTATTTGAGACAGTGCTGCTTGCCAGAGCTGTTAAGTTCCTTTACTTGTGGCTGGCTGGGAGAGATTTCCCAGGGTTGTGTGTGGGGAGGGTGACATGTTTATGTGGAAGAGTGACTGTGTTGGCTCCCTAAGGAAAGATTATGATGAGAGCCCAATGCACTGTTTGGGGACTTGACCTGAGATTCTCTAGTGGCCAGGAAAAGACGTGTACCTTGCAGATTAATTCAGAAAGTTACCAGCCAATGGAAGTTTTATGCTCTCCCCTCCTGTGCTCACTAGCTACTGCAAACTTATAATTATTTATACTGGTGAGTGGAAAGTGGTTGCAGTCTCCATATAAAGCAACAACTAATTTTCTTGGAGTTCTCTTTCACTTTTGGAATCCCTGAGTTAAATATTGTTTTCTCAGGGGGTCATCCTCTTTTGTACATGACTGAAGCTGGCAGTAAAGAAATGTGACTTCCTGAGATCATCAGCCTGATAGAAGATCAGAATTGTTCGGATGGGCAAGGGCAGGTCAGGGATGAAGTGGGGGGGAGATGGTTGTCCCTAGGGAGCCAGGAGGGGCAGTGAAGGTGGCGCTGGGAGAGGATTTCTCATCCTTTCCCCAAATTTGGTGCTGCCATTTCACTCCCGCTTGACCTGCCTGCCCTTCTAGCTCAGCTCTGTCCAGGGGTGAGCCTGAATATTGCCACTAAGTAACCATTAGCATCCACATGATTCCTAAATGAACCCTGAAAATGAAGAAAACTGCTATTTATTTTCTTTTTTTTCTTAAATAGTTTATTGTCAAGTTGGTTTTCTTTTTTCTTTTTTCTTTTTTTTTCATATAGTTTATCGTCAAGTTGGTTTCCATATAACACCCAGTGCTCTTCCCCACAAGTGCCCTCCTCTATGCCCACCACCCCCCTTCCCCTCTCCACCACCCCCATCAGCCCTCAGTTTCTTCTCAGCATTCAAGAGTCTCTCTTGGTTTGCCTCCCTCGCTCTCCCCCACTATTTTTCCCCTTCTCTTCCTCTGTTAAATTCCTCCTAATGCACCTATATGTGCAAATATATGGTATCTGTCTTTCTCTGCCTGACTTATTTCGCTCAGCATAACACCCTCGAGTTCCATCCACGTTGCTACAAATGCCCAGATTTCATTCTTTCTCATTGCCATGTAGTATTCCATTGTATAGATAAACCAATCTTCTTGATCCATTCATCAATTACTTACTTGACACATCCCCAAAGGCAAGGGGATCATGACAAAATGAACTATTGGGACCTAATCAAGATAAAAAGCTTCTGCATGGCATAGGAAACAATCAATATAACTAATAGGCAACTGATGGAATGGGAAAAGATAGTTGCAAATGACATATCAGACAAAAGGCTAGTATCCAAAATCTATAAGAAACTCACCAAACCCCACACCCGAAAATCAAATAATCCATTGAAGAAATGGGCAGAAAACTGCTATTTCTGATTCTCTGGCAGGAGGGTAGGATAGTGGCCTTGGGCTTGAGAAAGGCTTTTGTTACCAGAGTAGACCATCGCTGGTATGGCTCTGAAAGGAGCCAGTTCTCCGTCTCTGGATTACACCAGATTCCATTAAATTGGAGTTTAGTAATCAATCAAATTCTGCTAATATTTATTTTATGAAGTAGCTGCTATGTGCCGAGTACCGGGCTGGGGCTCCCATGTAGTCGGGCCATTTAATCATTTGAAAGAGAAGGGCTCAGAATTTATCTTTACATGATCTATGAGGGAAAGGTTTATTAAGCAAACGAGTAGTATATGCAAGATTGCTAGGGGAGATTTTAAACTACTTAAATAAGTGGACAAACTGCTTCTGAGAGGCTCAATGGGGCTTCAGAGATACTTCCTTACATGGTGTTAAAAAACAAAATTCAGCTGAGTAAATTTTAAAAACTTTATTGGCTTTATTCAGTGACTCGTGAATCAGGTAGCATCTAGCATCTAATCTGCCAGGTAGAAAGGAGCTCCAAAGAGCTGTACAAAATGAAAGACTTTTCTCGGCTGAAGGGGACAGAACAAGGAAGTTACTAGCAAAGGGTAGATTGTTGAAAGCAAGATCTTTGGGGGGAAGGCAGGGGGTCTGTTAGGTGGATTATCTCACTAGTGTTCATCAGGAAATTCCAGACTGACTGGTTAAGATTGCATTCCTGGGAGAGGCTGAAACTGCAGTCAGGTTAGGTATTAAGTCTCGGTTTGGTGACATGGACGTAGCATAAGAGACTCCATTTTGGGCCTGTTGTCTCTTTTTCAACAATGGGCAAATAGCAGATCCAGGAGACAGTGCAATGGGAAGGCAGCGCAGTGGGAAGGACCCAAGACAGAAAGTCAACAGAATCAGCTTCCATTTCTGGTTCTGTGCCATGTCGCCACCACTGCACAGTGCCATCAGCTCCCCATTTCTCCACCTTGTCCTCAGAGATAGTATAGCTTTTCTCAAGCTTCACCGAAGGTACTGAACAAGGTGCATAGCATACCTCCTTTTGTGTAAAAGAGGGAGGGAGAAAACGCAAATAAATGTGCTCACGCATTTGTGCTTCTGTATTCATAAGAAATCCTATAAGCTTAGTCAGGAAATGCATAATAGTGGTTCCGTCTGAGGAATGAGAGCCAGGCGGGTGTGGACTTGGATAAGAGGAAGACCCTTCACCCTGGATACATTGGGGTGTTTTGAACCACTGGAGCACATTACCTGTTTAACAATTAAAGTAATGAAAAAGTCTTCTTGAAATCCAGAAGTGATATTATATAGAACTTCCAAACAAAAAGGAAGTTATGCCATTATCTGCTCTAAGATACTAATGTTGGCTCTTTCTAAGTGCTCTGAAATTATCTTTGAAATTGTTCATTTCTAGACTCTTGCCCAACGTGGATGTTATTCCTCATTGCCAGGTCATCTGGTAGAAATTTTCGATGTATTGGGTCCCCACTACTTTCTCTGCTTCCTCAGCAGGTGCTTGTGTATACACACGCACGCGCGCACACACACACACACACACACACACCACACACATATGGAAAGCTGACTCCCTTACATCAGGTACTGACATCCAGGGATCATCCACACTAGGTCCAAATCTAACCTGAAAGAAAATGAGCTGAGCAGCATTTTCTTCAACCCAAGAACTATGCTTTTTAAATCCAGATCATTAGAAGGGCACAGAGTGTAGAACATTGCAAGGCCTCTGTCATCCTTCAAGGCCCTACCTCCATGAGGCATGAACAGCCTCCCCAAGAATGCACTGACAACACAACGCACCATGTGAGTGAACCACAATTACAGAGTTGGACTTGGCTTTTCTCCCCAGTGTCACAAAGTTGATACATTTTTACATATCCTTGCATGGGAGGATGGGCAGCCTGGTCATGGGTTTTGCTTCTGCTCTGCTGATTGTCTTTTGGCTCTGTGGAAAGCCCAGGAGATGCCACAGAGAATCTGGAGTATGGGGACTCCAGCCATAGCTTGAAGAGTCACCCGCCTTAGAGAGGAAGTGTGGGGGAAGCCTTTAGGGGCTGTCCTTTCTAAGCCATTCCCCTGCCTCCACCAGAAGGAGACACCCAAGCAGTGTTATGCACAGTGATGTGTGTGCAAGTGTGTGTCCCGCGACAGGCACGGTGGGAATTTCTGAGGTGGCAGGAGTGACTGGGCAATGTTTCCCAAGCTCCTTGGTGTATTCTGGTTGGCCAACCAGTGTGTTGCTGCAAGAGCTTGAGAAAAAGTTAAAACGTGGGGCGAGAAAACACAGCCCATCTGGTGACTTTGCTGTAATGGAGAGGGAGAGATTTCTAGGACGTGGGCCTTGGCAAAATATGGTCAGAGAAAAGAAAACGGTTGAATGTGTCTCCATGCTTTCAAGTACTGTTGGTGTTACTTGTGCTATGTTGTTCTTCCTTCCAAGGGGCTATTTGGGGAAAATTGTGTAGATCCCAGGGTTGAACTTCCAAACAAACGCAAGCTGCAGCCAACTCTGGCACTTCAGATGGCCATGTTCCTAATGTGGCTTTTGAGAAGTGTGTTTCTTTATGCTCAGCTCCATCTATCCTCTCTGCCCTGACATACACACATGCAAGTACAAACATGCACACATACTTGCATGTGTGCATGCACAGGTGCAAACACACACACACACACACACACACAGTTCCTTCCTTTGCAGGAGAGATGGGCAGTCCTCTCTCCATTCTAGAGAAAATCCTTTTGAAAGTGAAGACTATTGTGATGATATTTTTGTCTCTTTGTGCTGCTTGCTAATAAATTTAAAAGTTTCACTGTGAGCAGATTTGGTGCAGTTGCTAAGGCCCAGCCTGTGTGCTGTAACACTTTTGGGGCCTCCAGTGATACCTACTCAGTGCTCTTGGGGACTCAGCAAATGTTTGCAGATGATTGTGACCTTGAGGGGTCCCCATATTTCCTGAAAGAGCATCCCTGGTACAGGAGGGGAAGGTGGATGTTTTTCCTCATCTCTCTACTCCTTTTCAGTCATATACCTTCCCTGGATGCAAACCTGTACCTTCAAAGAACCCCTTTCTGAGGGCAAGTGTGGTTCTGAGTGAGCAGACACCTGCTGTGCAAGACAGTCACCTCCCCAGAGATGGGCAGCTTCAGGGGAGAATGCACAGAAGTAGCCACCTGTGGTCCCAGACCCAGCTCTGATTTTACCATCCTATAGAACCCACCCATTTCCTTAGTTCTGCCTCAGTTCCCCATGGGTCAAATGGGACCAGGAAGACTTGCCTCACGTTGTTGCCAAGAGGATTGTTTTAAATGCATGTTACTAGAACATTTCAGACATGCACAGAAATGGAGGACACAGTGAAGTGAACCTTCCGATCCCCTTAATTATCAACTCACAGCCAGCCTGTGTTATCTCTACCTCCATTCATGGCTTCTTCCCCACTACTACACCCCAACACCAGAACATGGGCACTCAAGGGAAAGAAACAATGGCATCAAAGTGCCTTCTAGAGTCCCTAACATGTAGTAAATCCTTAAAAATTGTCTGTGGAATCTGAACTTGTGATAGTATGACCTTTAGAAGTATTACCTCTTGGAACCTCGGGGTGGTGGTGTGGCCAGATGCCGTGCTATTCCTTGTTGCCTTACAGTGAGAAGACCTAGTGGTAGGTCAAGTGACTTGTCTAAGGTCATGTAGCCACCGGAGATTATGAAGCTGTCCCCAGGTCCCTGGTCTCCCACATCCCACGTGTGCATGGGAGCAGCAACTAGCTCCATGCTGTTGCCTCCATGTTGATTTTTCCTTTTGACTATCTTCTTAGAGAGGAACAAGAGACTTGTAAATTTTTATGTGGGTTCACAGTTTAAAGAGAACCTGTTTATGGGGCTGTAATAACCACACATCCATTGACACAACTGCTTACTGTCTTGAAGGATCGGCAAATCCAGATCAATTAATTCATCAAACACTTAGAGTATAGCCTTTGCCTTGATCTCCAGAAAGTAGATGAGTGAGAGATGGTCGCCGCTCTGAGGGTGCTCACAGTCTTATATGCAGAGACACATAGAAAATCAGACAGTACAGAGTGTATGTCAACAGCATGAACCTAAGGTCAAGGGCACAGCAAGGAGGGCTGTGTAGCTACCGAGTGCTGTCTCCATGAAGGATTACCAAAACTGCCAAAAATTCTGCAATGCTGGCACTGTGGCAGTGTGTGTTTGCATTTATCCTATTCTAAAAGCTGACTGCTACATTTAAGGCAATCCCTGTAATCTTTTTATGAGGTAAGAGCCCTTACTGAGTCCGTTTCCCAGACTACTGCAAGAGGAATGGCTCCACCAGTAGAAATACCATCTATCAATCTGTTCCTCGGTATTATCCACCATGAAAGTTGAGGCCAACTATAAAGAGCTCATGTTAGAGTTAGGAACCCTGGTCTGCACAGACCACCCTCTCTTCTGACACAAATTGCAAGACTGGTGGTCCCCATACCTCCCTTTTGGTGAGTTGCTGGAAAGTGACTTGCTGGAAGGACTCAGAACTCAGTAAAAGCTGTTATATTTATGGCACGGTTTATTTCTTTTTTCTTTTTTCTTTTTTCTTTTTTTTATTATTTCTGAGAGAGATAGACAGAGAGACAGAGAGAGCATGAGCAGGGGAGGGTCAGAGAGAGAGGGAGATACAGAATCCGAAGCAGACTCCAAGCTCTGAACTATCTGTCAGTACAGAGCCTGATGCAGGGCTCGAACCCACGAACCGCGAGATCATGACCTGAGCTGAAGTCGGATGCTCAACCGACTAAGCCACCCAGGTGCCCAGGCACGGTTTATTTCAAGGGAAGGACATGACTTGAAATCAGTCAAGGGATGAAGTGAGTTGGGTAGAGTCCAAGAAAGTACCAAACATGGAACTTGTGGTGTCCTCTCCCCATGGGATCAGGGCGGTGTCACTTTCTCAGCATCAGTGTGTGATAATACTCACAAACTGTTTCCCATCAGGATAATTCCACAGAGCTTCGGTGTCTAGAGTTTTTATTGGGGCTTGATCATCTGTACCACCTGCATGGCTGATCCTTAGTCTCCAGCCTGTCTGAGGGTAGAACTAAGGCTGTGCGGCCCATACACCCCATCATAAATCACATTATCATATTCTGTGATGACCAAATATTCCACACAGATGAAAACACTCCCATCAGCATAGCATACTAAGCAGCCAAGGGCAAAGATCAGACCTCTTTTTGGTTAAGGTTAATTATTTACTACACAACTACCAAAGAGTCTTCATTTGCAAAAATATCAGTGGCCAGTTTTGGGGGAAGCCTGAAGCTTTGGGTGAAGAAAGGAAATGGACATAATAATGAGCATAGTTCTGAAAATTAGTTTACTTTTCAAGGTAAAATTTGGTATTGAGGAATTTAAGCAGTCTTTTTTTTTTTTTTCCCCCTTCTCACTCCTGAATGGTCACACAGCAAGTAAATGGCAGCACTGGGGCTAGAACCTCACTCAGTGGTGCTTCCTCAACATAAACAGATGGTGATGTGAGCCATCTGTCCACTCGAGGGCAGACCCAGGGTAGCTCCCTGATGCTTTCCTCCCCACAGTCAAGAAGGAGGGAGAGTGGCACCTGGATGGCTCAGTTGGTGAAGGTCCAACTCTTGATTTGGGCTCAGGTCATGATCTCACCATGGTAATATCAAGCCCCCTGTCTGGCTCTTTGCTGAGTGTGGAGCCCTCTCCCCTCCCTCCCTCCTTCTCCCCCTGCCACCCTCCCCTTCTTACAATGTTCTCTCTCCCTCTCCCTCTCCCTCTCCCTCTCCTTCCCTTCCTCCCTCCCTCCCTCCCTCCCTCCCTCCTTCCCTCTCTCTCTCTCCCCAAAAAGAAAGGGGAAAAAAGGAGGGAGAGAAATCAACAAGGGTAATTTGAAACCCTCTTTCCTTCCCTTTTGTCTTCCCTCCTTCTTTCCCAGAAGTATTTGTTGAAGACATGGTGAAATGGATGGAAAGAAGGGAGAGAAAGCAAGAGTAATGGAGGAGACTCCTTGTTCCTGTTAGGCATCTCTTGGCCTGGTAGCTTCCTTCCAGCTTACCTGCCATTTTCAAAGAGGTAGATTTCCCTCCCACCTCTGCTTCAGTCTTCACTGTTTTTATATCAGAAACAATTAAAACATAATGCATCCTCTATAAATTCTTTTTTTATTTTTTAATGTTTTATTTCTGAGAGAGAGAGAGAGCGAGAGTGAGCGTGAGCAGGGGTGGGTCAGAGAGAGAGGAAGATAGAGAATCTGAAACATGCTCCAGGCTCTGAGCTGTCAGCACAGGGCCCAATGCAGTGTTTGAACCCACGAACCATGAGATCATGACCTGAGCCAAAGACTGTCGTTTAACCGACTGAGCCACCCAGGCACCCCATCCTCTATAAATTCTTATCGGGCTCATGCTGGATCCCAGAGAGCCTTGGCTGCCCTTTTCCAGGGTCTGGAGATGGAGGAATGAGTGGTGGAGAGGTCAGGAGAGGGCAAACTCTTATGTTAAGCTATGCATTTTGTTCCCTAAATAAAGGGATGCCCTTGGCATGACCTTGGAGCCAACTGCAACCACTCTTGGGGGTTAAGCATTTGGGATAACTTGAGCTCATTGGGAAAAAAAAAATTTAGCCTGTAGCATAGGGTGGTGGCTATACCCTGTGGTACAGAGCAGGGAGCCTGGTTGGAGCAGCTGAGGCTGCAGATTTCCAGGCAGTCATTGCCCAACAATGCAGTGAGTCAGGGCCTGGAGTGCAGGGAGGTGACATGTGTTGACACTCCCTGGGTCAGAGGTGGGGGGACAGGGATGTAGGGCAGGCTGCAGAGTGGAAAGCCACCTGGGGCTTTCCCCAGGTGGACACAGCACTGTGTCACCCTTGGCTTCTGATTCTTGGCTGCAGGTAGGGAGAGGCAGGGTCCAGTCCCTCTTTCTGAGTAAAATCTCTTCTGGGCACGGGGCACACATGTCTGGCTTGGTCCTGCCAGTCTGTCTCTTTTTCAGAAAGAGAACTATGAGGAGGATGGAGAGACACTTAAGCGCAGATAGATCTCTCTAATGCTGAAGCTAGCGATTGACAGGCTGAGCATTGAAAGCAAGCCCATTGTCCTGCCAGCCCAACAGTGGCATTTACAGTGGAAGGTATGAGGCTAGAATAACCAGGAAGATGGGTGCTTGCCCTGGGCCAGTCACAGTTTAAGACTCCAAGCCAGAAGACAGGGTGAGAAGTTCCAGTGTATGTGCAACCCCCACTTGCAGCTGAAACCCATCACTTCCATGAGGTCTAATAGCCCCTTTACCCTCTGTGTTTTGTGGAGAAGCCCCTCAGCTCAGGGGAGAGAACAAGGTGAAAGACCCATTGGAGAAAAATATCTTCAAGATGCAAGGAATGGTTTGTTGATTGGCATAAGGTCAAATCATTATTTATTTGCTGGCTGAAGAAAAAAATACCTTGTTGAGGGGGCAGAAGTCCTGGGTTGTGATCCTAGATCACAAAGGGTATAAAGCAACTTTTGTCAAACTGCCATGGGACTGGTAGTTGGCCGCCAAAGAACTTTCATGGTCAGCTGGGTCTGTGAATGCTGGCTTAGGCAGAGATACTTCAGGTTTTCTTGGAGCCTCTGGGATGCATTGGCCTATTACATTTCCTAAAAGAGAGAGAGGTTGTGCACAAGGAACATCCAGTGTTCTGAAGGACACAGTGTGGGGAATGCAGGAAAGATTAAAAAAAAAAAAAAAAAAAGAACACCTATTTGGAATCATTCACATCTAGATTAAAATTCCAGCTCAGTGACTTACAAATGTACTAGCATTAACCCTGGTCAAGTAACTAATCTTGGGTCCTAATTTCCTTAGGTGTAAAATAGGTCCTATCTCATAACGTTATTGTGAGGGATAAATGAGATCAGATATACAAAGAATCCTGAAAAGTTCCTCTGACATAGTAAGCACACAGTAAAGGATGGTGGGTGGGTGGATGGATGGATGGATACATGGATGGATGAGTGGGTAGAGGGATGGATGGGTTGATGGATAAGTGAATGGGTAGATGGGTGAATAGGTGAATAGATGGGAGGGTGGTGGGTGGGTGAAGAGATGGATGTATGGATAGATGGAAGAGTGGGCAGATGGATGGGTGAATGGGTGGGTGGGTGGGTGGATGGATGGGTGGACCAATGGTAAGTGCACAGTAAAGGATAGATGGGTGGATGAGTCGGTGGATGGATGGGTGGATGAGTGGGTAGATGGATGGATAGGTGGATGGATGGTAAGCACACAGTAAAGGATGGATGGTGAATGGATGGATACATGAGTGAGTGGATGGATGTGTGGATAAATGAATCGGTGGGTAGGTTGATGGATGGACGGATAGATGAGTGGGTCGATGGGTGGGTGGATGGAAAGAACAATCAGTCTTGGACCACCGCCTTAGCTAAGCAGAGTTACTATTCTGGGGCACTCCCAGACCACAAAGCAAGAGTGTGTGTGTGTATGTGTGTGTGTGTGTGTGTGTGTGTGTGTGTGTGTGTGTATGCACACATGTGTATACAAGCACTCATTCATGCATTTTCCTGAGTTTTCTCTGAAGACAGAAAAGCTAGGAACACTTTCCCTGTGCTTCCATGGCATCCTGGGCATGGCCACATCCCAGCAACTACTCCACTGCACTGCAAGTGTTTACCCATCTGTCTCTGTCATGACAGTGAGAGTCTTAGAGCACAGCACAGTCCCTGCACACAGTAGATACTCACTAAATGATTGTAAAAGGACTTGTTAGCACCTCCTCTCAGTAGTCTGGGAGCTGCTACCACACCAGTGGCATCTGGAAGGCCTGACCCCACCAGCCTATTAATGTGCCATAACCTTTCTTGAGGTCAGAAGTTAATCCTCTGAACTCAGTGCTGACTGGGAGCTGGAGAGACTGATGACCTGTATATGGGTGAGATCAGGGGTAAGTAGGTACAGGAGTACAGTGGATCTGCTGATAGCAGCAAGGCCCCAGGTCGTTCCCTTCCTCAGCGCATGGCCTGGTGGTAGTCAGCGCAACAGCTCCTGTGGGTCAGCTTGGATTCATGATGGAAGCCCAGTTTGCCCTCCCGTGCTGGGACCTGCACGCACTTAGCCCATCCAGTAGCCTTCTGTGGTCAGAGCCCTGTCTTGGACCCTATGGCATTAGTAGCAACAGAGGAAGCTGGGCAGAGACTGCCTGTGCATTTAACCACAGAGCAACAATCCTCTCCCTTCCTCCCCCATTTCCTCTCCTTTCTAGATTTTTCTTCCTGTCTTTTGCTCCACTCCCCTGTCTGTGCCAGAGCCTGGTGAGCCATGCCAAGGACGCTGCCTTCTGTTATGGTCCTGTGGCTCTGTCCAGGATATCCTCAGCCTCGCAGGACAAGCCAACTCCTGGTCATGGAGGGCACCGAACCCAAAGGAAAAGCATGCATGGCTGGGGCAGGCTCTCACCTCACCCACAGTCCATATGGAAGGAGACATCCCTTGTATGGCTTATTTCACTTTTTAACTTCAGAACAGGATGTGTTTTAATGGCTCAGGGTGTGTCTACAGGAGGTGCCAGGGCCAGGGTTGGAGATTACTGTTCTCCTGAAGCATAATGGAAGATACCTCCGTTGACCAGGGCCCCCAGATTTGAGGAATATATAGGAAGTACTTCTGGGTGTCTTACCCAGTTTTCCTTGCTGGGGTTCCTTTCCATTTGTTCTGATACTGTTTTTAATGAAGAGGAATAGCAACTAACCACTGTTGTCTACTAGTTAACAAAATCTGAAACCAAATCAACAAATGAACATTGCAGGCTCAAGTTCAGTGTCACTAAATACCACAATGAGAGTTAATTACAGTTTACTGTTGTTGCAAGTTCCTGAACAATTGTTTCTCATGCAGACCTAGTTACAAACACCAGTTAAGATGTATGCAATCTAACAGTCTAACTGTGGTGTGAGAGTAACACCCGTCTCTGGCTTGAGGCCAGAACTTATTGATACTGTTACTAAATGAACAAAGTGCCTTTCCTCAGAAGAGTAAAGGTCATTATTTGCTCATTTGCACATGATATCTTTCGAAGGGCGTGATCTTTAAATGAAAGTTACCAACACAGTTCTGAGTGTCGTTTTTTTCCCCCACTGAGAAACCTGTCACCTCTGCTTTTGAATGGAGGACAGGGACCATCCCTTAATATAGTGTCTATTAAGCTGCTCTACACCCAGTGGGTCATATTAAAGCTCAGTAAGTAAGGTAATCTTTACAAATGGAGTCAGGTAACTAGCTGCTGTCTAGGTCTTCTCTGACATGTCCAGAAAATGGTTTGAAAACCACACCAGGCCTCAGCTGCTGGTGTTTCTTTTTTTTTTTTTTTTTTTTTTAAATTTTTTTAACGTTTTATTTATTTCTAGGAGAGAGAGAGTGACAGCGTGAGCAGGGGAGGGTCAGAGAGAGAGGGAGTCACAGACTGAAACAGGCTCCAGGCTCTGAGCTGGCTGTCAGCACAGAGCCCGACGCGGGGCTCGAACCCACGAACCGCGAGATCATGACCTAAGCGAAAGTCGGACGATTAACCGACTAAGCCACCCAGGCGCCCCAGCTGCTGGTGTTTCTAAGCATAGCTGATGCCTGTGGGTGCACTCCCCTCTAGTTCTTACCAACACAGTGTAGTAGATCTGAAATATATCCCCACACTCGAGCGTGATGGGTGCCTGCTTCATCCCTGCAGTCAGCCTGCGGGTGGGCAGGGAGGGCGTGGATGGGAGCCAGTTGGCAACTTGGCTGGGCCAGCAGTGCTGCTGACATGGCACATTCTGTGTGGACACTCTGCTTATGAGGGAATTGTCTTCAAGCTTGCTTCCATGCTCTAAGCTCCTCTCTGAGACTGTTCGCAGTCGGGCAAGCCACGGAATATGGGCCCTGAAGCAGAAACAGCAAGGGAGGCGTGAGTCTTGGAGAGTGTTTCCCAAATTGGGATAGTCTACAGTGTCACCCACGAGGCATTTTCAGAAACCCAGTCTTTCACCCCCAAGATTCTGATTGAGTAGATCTGGGCCATGGCCAGGAGCTGGTGTAGTTTGAAAAGCTCCTCAGGTGGTTGTGATGATTAATTAATGTGGGAGCCAGTGACATCACCCTGGATGTCCCATTCCAACCTCACCCCTGCATAGCAATGCCCGTCTTCTCTGTGGCCTGAGCATCTGCTGAGGATGTGGCCCCAACTCTCTCCTGCCCAGTCTCCAGGGCTCAGGACCTACTTCCCAGCCCCCTGCCCGCCCCGGCACTGTGAGCTTTGGATACCACCTAGAGTGTCATCATGATACAGAGGGAACAGATACAGGCGGGAATGCAGAGGCGTATGTGTTTGGTAGGAAAAAAAAAATAAGAATGAAGAGTATGGAACCTGAAGAAAGCAAGAATAAGGGGGGATTTCATGAAGAACTTCCAGTTTGTAAACAAATGTTCTGCAGATTGGTTCTCTTTTTCTGTGGACTAAAACATCTGGAAGGGGTCCAAACTGAAGCTAGAGGCTTGTAGGGTACACTCAGATATAATGTATGACCTAAGGCGACGAGACACAACCAGGAGGGGCTAAGTGTGGCTGCAGTGTCTCTGTCACAGAGATCGTCTTGATTAGCGCAGGATGGCTCATGGCCTCCTCGCCTGGAGGCAGAAAGATGGGTCGGAACACCACTGGGCATCAGTCACAGGCTAAAACTCTTCCCTGTATTGCTTTCCGTGAGAAAAGCTGTCCTCACTGGCACGTGCCCATGAGACATGTACCTATTTTTCTTAAAATGTGGAAAGGTCACCATGAACCCTTTTGCATTACCTCCTTAGGTCTCGGCACTGGTGACAGTGGGCTCCTCTTGTGTGGAACTAAGTGGGGTGCACTCCAAGATTAAATACTCGGTCCCAACTTTGCAAGCACAGAACGCTACCAAAATGAGCTAGGCTGTTGTTTGCTAACAGGTATTCACCCACTGAGTCCTCCTTGCACATGAACCCCATGGGCCAGGCTGACCTCAGCGTCGGAGATCCAGTGTGGAACTAGACACAGAAGCTTCCTGCCCTCAGGGAGCTTATGTTTTCCTGAAGGAGACAGACGGGAGATAAATAAGCAAGGTAACTTCAGATAGTGAAGAGATGTGATTGAGGATGGAAAGGACCAGGGGATGGACTGAGGCCCTGGGACAGACCTCGTGAGGGGAGGGTGCTAGAACCGAGAACAGGGGTGTGAGCAGAGGGCCCAGCTGGGTAAAGAGGTCAGAGACGAGTCTGACAAAAGTCTTCGGGTAGAAGCCAGCTGGCGTGTTCAGTGAACAAGCAGGAAGGCAAGGGACTGAAATGAAGTAAGCAAGGGATGGAATAAATGGTAAGAAATGAAGTTTGAGAGGAGCCAGAACCCAGATCATGTCAGCCTTGGAGTCTGAGACAGGGTTTGAATGTACTCTAAGTCCATGGACATTTGGCATAAGGCCTTTATGTGATGTTCTAGCTGAGGTTATATATTAAGGCCTCCCATATGGTACTAGGGGAGGGTGCTGATGACTTCAGTTCAGACTCCCTCCTTTTACAGGCAAGGAGTCCTGACAGGGTGTCAGTATAGAAGGGTGTTCCATTGGGAGAATGAGTGGGGAGGGTCTGTCTCCAAACCAGATCGAGGCAGTGCACACAGTGGAACAGTGGGGACCAGGGTCAGGGAAAAAGAGGAGCTCAGCCCAGCACTGGAACTCAGGAAGGCCAAGGCAACAGCAGGCTGGGAAACAGAGAAAGTGAAGCAGCAAGCTGCGTGGGGAGCCTAAGAGGGCAGAATAAGCAGGCTGGACCTCAATACGGGAGACAGGGAGCCAGAGTCTGTTTTTGTATGTCTGCTGGGTAAACCAAGCAGTGGGAGGATTAAAGAATGTTTTCCATTTTAGCCACAAATTACACTGCATTCAGCACTGGGCTTCAGGCATGCCTGCAGACTTAGGTGCCGTCCCACATGACTGTCTCATCCTCCTTTGCCAAGACTCCCCTCCTAGATTGAGGCCCTGCCCCTAAAAGTCTTTATCTCTAGACTCTCTAGATGGCTTCGGGCATTAGTCATGGGTAAGTCCACAGGGCTGAGGGGCAGGAACTGTAAGCACAGCCCAAGAGGCTGTATGTGCTTGGACTGTGGGGAGCAAGACCAGTTGGGGGTGGGGAATGCTTGGGCTCAGTGAAAGGAGGGACATGTACTCAAAAGCTGGCCTTACTCTTCTGGTCAGGCCGTGAAGGCTTCCTGGAGAAGGAGCTATTTTAGGAGAGAGAACTAAAGAGAGAGAGGATGGTAAAGTTTGTGGGATCTCTGTTGTAGATGTTTTGAGAGTTCTTGAGTGCTCACCCAGCAGAGGGAACATTGAACAGCTGTGTCTGAGGGCAGAGTGGCACCACAGTGGCAGAAGGAGGCCCCACAGGATGGTGGTGTAGCTCTGGAACAGGAAGAACGGCCCCTGGGTCTAAGTTATAGGAAGTATTCCCCAAAGTGAATTGGGGCTCCTTTGCTACTTTGACAAGGAAACCTCACCTGATATGTTCCAGTCATGGCTAAGGTCCCTGGTAGATGAAGCCATAGGAATGATGGTAATAATATTAGGTGACAAATACTGGGTTCTTGCTATGTGCCAGGCACAGACCCGTACAGATTCCCATGTGTTACCTCATTTCATCTTCCCAGAAGCTGTCTTGTACAGTTGCCACTGTTTTCAGTGTCATTTATAGACTCACCCTATGACTCAGCGATTCATTTCATCTTCACAGAAGCTGTCTTGTATGGGTGTCACTGTTTTCAGTCTCATTTATAGACTCCTTACTCTATGGCTTAGCAATTCCATGCCTTGGTAGTTAAAAAAAAAAAAAAAGTTAAATGAAAACCTATGTTCACACCAAAACCAGTACACCAGACTTACTCACAGTGGCTTTATTTATAAATCACAAGAAGCTGGGAACAGTCCAAACATCTCTGCTGCTGATGGGTAGGTGGACCATGGCACATCCATACAATGAAACAGTACTCAGCAATGAAACAAAACAGACTCCCAGGGATGCCGCACAGATGAATCTCAACTGCCATGTGGTGAGTGAAGGAAGTCAAACCCAGAAGTCTCCATACTATTGGAGTTTACTTATATGGCATTCTGGAAAAGGCAAAAACTAAAGGGACACATGGCAGGTCATGCCAGGAGCTGGGGATCAGGGAGATGGACTGCAAAAGAGACATGGTGGGGGGTGGGGGGAGAATATTGAGAATATTGAGTGAATTATAATTATTCCTTGTCCTGATTGTGGCTTTGGCCACATGGAGGTATATGTTTATCACAACTCATGGAGCTGCACACTAGTAAGATGAATTTTGCTCTATGCAAATTATACTTTAATTAAAAATGAAAAAAAAACAACTCAGGGATGATTGGCCGCTTTTCAAAGCTGCTCTCCAAGGATTTTGTTTAAATAGTATTCTCACCTGCTACACTGTCCGTGCTCTCGTTTCTAACTACTCAGTCTGCCGAAAGGGCACCTTGTTGGTTTCAAGTGAATATCGCTGCAGCACTGTTTGCTGATTGGAGACTTGGAAGTGGGAGCCACAACCCAGGGACAAAGACCCAAGACAGCAGAGACAAAAAACATACCAGACGACAGTTAGGCTCCTATCCTAACAATAGGCACATTAGCTAAGTGCTTCCTAATCCTTTGATACCTTTGATATTACCATGAAGTTGATGAGATCTTACTTTTGTATGCCACCGCCTTACAGCTTGGCTTACAAAGCTCTCACAAGGCATTCACTCCTGATCTGCACAATGCTTCTGCCACTTGGGTGGGACAAGTGTTGTCATCTCCATTGTTAAAAAAAATAGTGGGGGAGAGGGAGGGAGGGAGGGAGGCAAACCATGAGAGACTCTTAAATGCCAAGAACAAACTGAGGACTGATGGGGGGGAGAGGGGAAGGGGGGTCATGGGCATGGAGGAGGGCACTTGTGGGGATGAGCACTGGGTGTTATATGGAAACCAACCTGACAATAAACTATTTTTAAAAAAGAAGAGGGAGGTACTGAGAGTTCTCACCGCTTTGTGTGGGTGCACTGGTTTGGCCCTCTCCATAGGCTGGCTAATCAATCTAAGATACATGATAATTTGGTGTGATATTACTATATCACTATATTTTACAAACAAAGAATATAATTACTTTATAGATGACAATACTGAGGTTCTAGGAATTTACCAAGGAATCTTGACTAGTAAATATTAGAGCCAAGAGTTAAACTCAGATGTTCAGGTTCTAAGCCTACTTCTCTTTTTCTTATCCCATATTCTGGTAATGGGGCTTTTCTGTGTACAGCATTTAAATTAATGGCATTTTGCCATGAGTCTTCACCTCTTTAATGTGCCACTGAGTGGTGAGTTGTAGTTGGTTTCTAGTTATTATATATAGAAGCTGCTTTACTCACTGTCATTTTTACTAGTAACTTTGGGGGCAACCTGCAATCTTTTTCTGGGCTCTTGTGTTTGAATAGTTGTTGAATGTACGAGAACTGTATCTATGTTGGAGGCTGTGACTTTCACAGAAAAAAGGGCTCATCAGTGTACACATGAGGGGAGGTAACTTGTCAACAAACACCAGAACATATATATCAAAATGAGTATTTTTCTTTCTAATAGCTGCATGGAGAAGATACCCAATTCAATTGCTTTATGTCTCATTTTTATTCAAAATAGTAATACCAGATTCCTTACTAGGATTAGCCCCAAAGTCCTTTGCCTTGTTTCCTTGGTGGTCTCTGAGCTCCTTCCGGGCAGGGAGGATCCTTCTCCTCTCTGTGTCCTCAGGTACCCAGCCCAGAGCACGGCCCTCCAGAGTGCTCAGACTGTGTTTGTTGAATGAAACTGAACCAAAATTCATTTTCCAGGACCAGAGTTGTCACTACTGGGTGGAGGCTGGTCCACAGACATCTTAATCCCCTTTGATCTTTGGCCTGAAGAACGTGGATAGCCACCTGGCAGGAAACCTTGGCCAGAACTATCTCAGATGCCTGACTTTGTCCACAGGTTTATTATTCGTTCCCTACAATTGTATTTTCTTTGAGCCCATTTCACCTTAGCCACATTTCCTGCTCCTTGACTTGTATTTCCCTTTCTGCTATTCCAGAACTGCCCAGCTGTGCCCTGAGGGCCACTCTGAGTGTCCTTTCACCATCATTGACTGATTTTTCTCAGTCCTTCCCCTCATATCATAGACCAAGCATAAGTTTACCTACCTCTCCTTGCCCTGCTCCTTGCTGAGGAACCCCACTGGGGAGGAACTGGTCCCAAGGGAACATATCACTAGAATTTTTCTTGATCAACACTGATATTTCAGAACACCCCTGGTTTGCTGGGGTTTAAGGCAGAACTTCTTACCTCTAGGCCAGAGAGCAGGAAAAGAGAGAATTATCAAAACCTTCCCTGCACTGAAGGGGCCTCAGGAAGAGCCCACCACTCTCCACCATATTTCCATTCAGAATCTCTATTGAGTGTTATTATCCGCCACTCATCTTCAGTTTTCTGTAGCACAATCTCAAAGTAAAATATCACTGGTAGGAGTGAAACTAAGAATTAACACCGAAGGAGAAAAGTAAAGGAATGCTACTCCCTCTTAATGTTGGCCTAATTGAGAATATGAACAAGTCTTATTACAGTCCTAATAGGAATACGTTTATATGCCCCCATCTGTTTAGAATGGTCACAACCTATATAGTTAGTTACCTGTTCTCCTTGTGTAATGGAAAGTCTCCTGGGCCTGGCGTCTAGAGCCTGGTTTGTATCATGCCATCTCTGAAAGATGAGTATCACTTACTATGTCATCTGGGAATGACTGGGCTAATCACTGAATGGCTTCTGCTCTAACCCTCACTTCCACCCCCATTTATTGAGCCAGCTCAGCCCTGTGCTCAGTTCTGATGTGCAGTGAGAAAGACATACACTGTTCCTTTCTCAAGTAGCCCACAGCCTCACTCCCTCAGATAACCCTCTCTCCCAAATGGCAAGCGATTCCTGAAGCTTTTTGGTGTGGGTATCCCTTCTGTGTCATTAGATCACTCCCAGTACAGTGATCATATACCCTTTCTTCTGTCTTCCCACCATGCCTGGCACCAGGATCTGCACACAGTGGGTGCCTACTCAGTTTTAGAAAGAAGGTCTTTAGGCCAGGAGGGCCCTTAGCCTACAGTACAAGCTCTCACAGGCTAGATGACACTGTTGCTAGAGCCAAAGCAGGTGTGTTCTGAAGTAAGGGGCAGGAGGGAGGAGAAAATAGAGCAGGAGACTGGGACCGTTCACTTGCTGAGTTTGACTCAAACATGTTGCAGAGACACAGGGGGATTCCTGCCTTGCCAACATGGAGTGCTTTGCTGTTCTAGGACATCTTCACCAATGTGGCTTCAGAGGGTCTTCCCCACAGCCTTGGTAGTAGGCAGGACACCACCAATTCTAATTTTATAGAATGGCAGCTCAGAGGAGTCAAGTGCCTGGGCAGAAGTTAAGTGGCAGCTAATCGACAGAGATGTCTGCCATCCATACTCATTGGTATCGCCCTGCCAATGCGGGGCCCTAGAGTTTGCCCAAGGGGGACAGACTGATCGATGGCATGGTGGTCCCATGAGAGTGGTCTGGGTGAACTGGACCCATTCAGTCTGAGGGGAAAAGGTGGGTTTCGCAGACAGACTGACTGCAAGGCATCAGCCTAACCTTTGCCTCAAAAAGTTTGCTTTTGCTACCAAGAGAGAACACAGTCATTTCAGAGGAAGCAAATGATCACATATACAGGTTCTTTGAAGAACAGTAGTTGTGGGTAATTTGTACACTTACTAGGATCTATGGTGAATGGTTGATGTTTTATTTAATGAATGATTTATTTGGGGATGCTGCTCTATGGGTCGAGTTCTGTCTGTCATCTGTCCATTGCTTTATTACGTTCACATATTTTTCATTAAAATGAAACAAAGCAAATAAAACCATCCTGTGCCATAGGCAGAATGGGTGTCGTGACTGTGCCCATTTTACAGAAGATGAAATAGTGAGTCAGAAATGTCAAGACCCAAGTCTGAGAGCACACAGCTGATAACTAAAACGTCAGCTCAGTTTGATGCAAGATCAAATCTTGTCTTCATTTCACCTTGGTTTTTCCAAGCTAGGTAGAGATCATAGAATTAGGAGAGCTTTTGTGGGTATCAGAGACTAAGAAAACACCTATCTAGAGTAATGAATGATGAAGGATATGCAAATTGGTGCAAATTTGAGAGAAAATTGATATAGCTGTTTGTGCCTTCTGATTGTTTGTACTCTCCTGTTTCCACAGGATGATGAAGATAAGCTGAACTGGAAAGATCGTTTCCCCGGTTACTTGATGAACTTTGCCTCCATCTTGTTCATGGTAATTTCCTTGATGGAACACCTGCCTATGATTTATGCATGTAGATCCTGTAGAGCAAATGGTATGAGTGGGTTATTCTAGTATGCTGTAGGGATAACGAGGAGCTAATAGAGATGAAGCCTCAGTCCTGTCTAAATGGGGAGGATCTTACCTGATAGTGAGGCCACTGCTGGTATCCGCCATCTCAAGAGGGAAAGGTGATTGATTCCCTTGGACCTGGGATGGAGGTCAGTGGCCTTCAGTGGCTACATAGGGGGCTCTGTCTTCCCAGCCTTGAGCACAGGTGTTTGAAATCGGAACTTCCAGGGGTGGGTTTTGAGGGTAGTGCCTTCCGCATTGAGATAGAAAGAAGTAATCCAGGTAAGATGACTGCAGAATTGTGGCAGCCTGTTTGAGCTGTGGGCTGGCTCTCCCTGATGGTTCGTGGGAGAGAAAAGAGCCTAGAAACCACAGAAGACAGCCAGCTTTGGCTCCACGAGCCTGATTCTTTTACCTCCCTAGAGTTGCCATGTCTACTTCCCTAAGTTTTCCCTTAGAGTTTGGAAAAACCTTTTCAGAAGATGCAGATGGTCTCTATATCAACAAAGATAAGGAGTAGGTCTGTGATTCAGGCTCAAGTCAGATCAGAAAAGTGGCAGCAGGTCATTCTTGGGAGCCAGGATGGGTGAGGCAACAGTGAGTGGAGTAAGAAGACCTCAGGAAGGTAAAGCTCAGAGGGCTGAGCTTGGCTCACTGAGACACCTGCCCCCTCTTTATGGGTACATTTCTTCTAGTGTTCAAGACTGGAATCTGCATTTTACAAAGAGAGTTGTGGGTTTGGGGAGGGATTCCTTATTCCGGAACTGAAATCACAATTATTTTCTGGACCCACTAGCCAGAGGTAACTCTGACCCTGATCTGAGGTTATTATTACCATTATTGTGGCCACTGTGATCACTGGGGACAGGAGACATGTCTTAATCTCAGTATTTGAAAAAGAGAAGGGATCCTAGGCACCATATATTTCCACTCCTCATTTCACAGATGAAGTATAGAGATGGTGGGTGCCTTGCCATAACTTAGAAGTCTGTATTTGTTACCTTCTCATTGCTTAACAAGAACAAGGCATGTAGAATTTATTAAAGAATTTGTGGTGAATTTCAGGGTGTTATGCTGGAATGATATAAAGTTTAATTTAGCATTTAAAAGCCTCCCACAATATACATCACTGAGTTTATTCATTCATTCAAGAAATATTTAATGGGGCAGGTGGGGGAGGCACCTGGCTAGCTCAATTAATTGGTGGAGTGTGCGACTCTTTTTTTTTTTTACCTTTTTTTAATGTTTTTATTCATTTCTAGGAGAGAGAGAGAGACAGTGTGAGCAGGGGAGGGTCAGAGAGAGAGGGAGACATAGACTCTGAAACAGGCTCCAGGCTCTGAACTGGCAGTCAGCACAGAGCCCGACACGGGGCTCGAACCCACGACCATGAGATCATGACCTAAGCAAAAGTCAGACGCTCAACCGACTAAGCCACCCAGGCGCCCCTGGAGTGTGCAACTCTTGATCTTGGGGTTGTGAGTTCGAGCCCTACATTGGGTGTAGAGATTACTTAAAATAATATCTTTATGAAACATTATTATAAATATATTTAATGTGTGCCATCTATGTGCTTGACACTGTTCTTAGGCACTGGTGTTGGAGGAGAAAATAAAATAATCCCTCCTTTAAGGAGCTTACAGATGACAAATACATACATAAATAAGAAAACTGATAAGTAAAATAGACTCCTGTCTCCAGTAGTGGTAGGTTAGGATATTAGTAGCACTTCATCTTGCTGAAAATAACAAAAAACACTGTATGAATGTGTTTTTCATTCTCCTTAAAAGCAGAGGGTCTGGGGGCGCTTGGGTGGTTCAGTTGGTTGAGTGTTCGACTTCGGCTCAGGTCATGATCTCACGTCACAGTTCATGGGTTCAAGCCCTGTGTCGGGCTCTGTGCTGTCAGCTAGCTCAGAGCCTGGAGCCTGTTTCAGATTCTGTATTTCTCTCTCTCTCTGACCCTCCCCTGCTCACGCTGTCTCTCCCTCTCTCTCAGAAATAAATAAAACATTAAAAAAATTTTTTTAATTAAAAAAAGCAGAGGTTCTGACAGGTTAGTAAAGAATACTAAGTGATTCCTTTTTTTAAATATTTTAATGTTTATTTATTTTTTTGAGAGAGAGAGTAAGTGACCCTGTGAGCCAGGGAGGGGCAGAGAGAGACAGAGACACAGAATCTGAAGCAGGCTCCATCCAGGCCCTGAGCTATCAGCACAGAGCACAATATGGCGTTGGAATTTGTCAACCGTGAGATCATGACCTGAACAAAGTTAGATGCTTAACCAACTGAGACACCCAGACACCCCAATACTGGGCTATTCCTAATATGGATTCACCTAAGGGAAACTGAGAACCAAGAGACAAATACCTGGGCATTAGTACTGCTTTTACTTTGAGGACAATTTCCCTCTAAACAAACTTAGGCTTTGGTTTTGGTGGTTTTATGGTGCAGGGGGGATGGAAATCAGAGGGTATGGCTCACTCAAAGTGGAGATGCTAACAGGAAGTTCTCACCAAGTTAAATTGGAACACCACAAAAAACCACACTCTCAGAATAAAGGTGAAATAGAACTAAACCCACCCCCTCCCCACTCATGGAACTGTAGAGAATACTGTTCTGGTTCTAAGTAGAACAGGGAGAAAAAGGGAAACAAAACCTTGTCTCTAAAAAGTGGTCATGATGATCTCCATTGTGGGCTTAAAGCACAGTCTGTCACTTGAGGGGACTGGGGAACCTTGGGCTGTGAACTTGGTCCAGGACATGTAGCAATTCCAGGTGCCCAGCAGAAGCCAACTCAAGTTCTCTCTGTAGGAAGGTATATTTACACCACTCCTCAAAAAATCCCACAGAAGATTTTTTTCCAGGACAAAGAAGAGAATACAGTTAAAAATAATTGTATAAGAAGCTAAAGCACTCTAAAAAGGAAACCAGTGGGGATAGATAGCAAAGACTAAAGTTATTGGAAATATAAGTCACAAGTTAAGACCTCCAGTTTGCAGTACCTGCAAAAAATAAGAAGCTTTTTAAAATGACCTAAAGGGGCGCCTGGGTGGCTTAGTCGGTTAAGTGTCCGACTTTTGCTTAGGTCATGATCTCACGGTTCGTGGGTTTGAGCCCCGCATCGGGCTCTGTGCTGACTGCCAGCTCGGAGCCTGGAGCCTGCTTCAGATTCTGTGTCTCCCTCTCTCTCTGACCCTCCCCTGCTCGCGCTGTCTCTCTCTCTCCTAGAAATAAATAAAACATTAAAAAAATTTTTTAAAAAATGACCTAAGGATTTGAAAACCAGCCAATAAGTCTTTTAGAAATGAATATATATTGATGAATATGAATATATAATTTAATAATGTATGTGATATGAATATGGACATGAATATATAGACATAAACATAATATTACATATACATATACACCATGGATGGGGTTAACAACAAATTAGACGTAGCTAAAGAGATAATTTGTGAACTACAGTACAGGTTAGAAAAAATTGTCCATAACACAGCAAAGGGCGACAAAAGATTGGGAAATTAATGGGTTTGAAAACAGACTGAGAAGATTTTACATGTATTTAATTGCACTACTTGAAAAAGAGGTGAGAATAGTAATGAATCAGATACACTAGCCAATGGTTTCCTAATTGGCTAATTCTACTAACAGAATTCCAATTTGAAGATTGAAAAATCCCAATGAAATTCTAATAGGAAAAATAAAAAGAAATCTACATTTATATTCATCACAGTGAAATCATAGAATATATAAGACACAAGAAAACTCTCAAATGTGTTCAGAAATCAAAAGACAAATAACCTTCAATGAAGAGACTGTTCAATTGGCCATTGATTTCACATAGCAGTTGGAAGTCAGAATACTGTGATGCACTGTCTTCCCATGCTGAAAAGAAAACACTTGATAATCCAGAATTCTATACCCAGGAAAAATATAATGTAGAAATATTAGAATAAAATAAAGATGTTTATAGTGAAACAAAAACTGAGGTTTGCCAGCAGCTGAATCTTTCACTAAAAGTAATCCTAAGAATGTACTTCAGATGTGTCCCATATGGAGAACCATAGTTTTAAGACGGAATGAAGAACAAAGTGGTAAACACATGGGAAAGCCTATGCATACCTTGACTGTGAAAACAATAATGATGATGTCTCATAGGATTAAACATAAGGTAGAATTACAGTGTACGCAGTAATAATAACATATAAGTTGGGTGGGCACTAATGGAACAGTAACATTGATAGGTCTTTTTATTTTCTCCCTGACAATTTATATGGAAGCACAGAGGCTAAGAAGGGTCAAGACAGGCTTGAAGAGGAGAAAAGATGGCTATGCTGCTCTACCAAATGAACATTTACTATAAAGCAGTAGTAAATATGACAGTGTGTATTGTTGCCAGGATTTAATTAGACCAGTGGGAAAAAAATAGAAAGCCAAGAAATCAGAGCCATGCAAGTGGCACTGCTTATACTTGGAGAAAAGGTGGATCCAAAAGAATTTCATCATAGGATACAGAACAGAGGAAAGTCCAGGCAGACTTTAAGGTTCTTGTCCTGAGCAATCAAAGAAGCTGGAGTTATCCCTTACTCCAGGATAGGGATAGGGAGGAATTCTGGAGTTGCCTTCATGATGGAAATAAATTTGCAGTTCAGAGGAAACCTAATCAGATGGTATAGGTGGTATTTACAGTCATGAAATTGTATGAGATCACCAGGAGGGTGAGGGTCGATAGAGGAAAGTCCAAGGGTTGAGGCCCAAGACACTGCCATGTTCAAGTTTGGGAACATGAGGAGGACCCAAAAAACAAGATTAAAAGTAACAGCCAGAGGATTGTAGGGAGTCGTGGAAGCCAAGAAAGTATTGCAAGGGGAGGGCGATCAATTATGTCAGATGCCAGTGATTGGTCAGGCAAGGGGAGTGGTGAAAATAGAAGTTTGTCTACTGTCTGAGAGAGGAACCGGTATTGTCACATTGCTGTCAACAACAAATAGGTTACCACACCACCAAGGACAAATACAGGCATACCTTCATGTTATTGTGCTTTATTGCACTTTGTGGGTGTTAGATTTTTTACATACTGAAGGTTTACGGCCACCCTGTTCTGAGCAAATCTGTTGGTACCATTTCCCCAAAGCATTTGTTCACTTCTGGTCTCTGTGTCATAGTTTGGTAATTCTTGCATTATTTCAAACGTTTTCATTATCATTACATTTGTTATGGTGATCTGTGATTAGTGATTACAACTGGCTGAAAACTCAGATGGTGGTGGTGGTTAGCACTTTTTAGCAGTATTTTTTAATTAAAGGATGTATGATGGGTGTTTTCAGACATAATGCTACTGCACACTTAATAGACTACAGTGTAGTGCAAACATAACTTTTATATGCACTGGGAAACCAAAACATTCATTTGACTTTCTTCATCATGGTAACTTGCTTTATTGTGGTGGTCTAGCACTGAACCTGCAACACTCTTGAGGTTTGCCTGTACTGAAAACTGGCTCAAAGGTGGGTCATCTCCCCAAAGTTCTCTCTCTTTTTTTTTTTTATTCCACGAAGGCCTCCTCACTGGTGTGGAATTTTTTGTGTGTTGTTCAGAAGTAATATATAATTATATCTTTGATCTTCCCTTTCCCCAACCCCACCTGACTCCACATCTCAATACAAATGGGAGATTCTGTATAGGAACTGAGAACTATTTGCTGTGTCTCTCTCTATGCCTGGGGTCCCCCACCTGTCATCAGCCAGTGCTCTGAACTGGACCATGTGAACAGAAGCTAGGAAGAGAGTGATAGGGATAGAGCGGGACCCCTTTAAAGATCACCCCTTGGGGCACCTGGGTGGCTTAGTTGGTTAAGCGTCCGACTTTCGCTTCGGTCATGATCTCACAGTTTGTGGGTTCAGGCCCCGCGTCGAGCTCTGTGCTGACTGCCAGCTCAGAGCCTAGAGCCTGTTTCAGTCTGTGACTCCCTCTCTCTCTGACCCTCCCCTGCTCACGCTGTCTCTCTCTCCTAGAAATAAATAAAACATTTAAAAAAAAAAAAAAAGATCACCCCTTTACAGTCAGGCATGCTCGGGTTGACAGAAAGAAAAATCAATGGCCTCCTTATTTTCAAAGGTGTTCCAGGTTGGACAATAAGTTACATAGTCTCCTACCTATTAGATTTTTAAAAATCTTTATTTTATGATAACTTTTCCTCATTTTTTTCATTGAAAAGAAAAAAAGAAAACAACCCTCTGTCTTCTAAAGAAAAGGGCTTGGCCTGCCCTAGAACAAGGTGTGGAGTGGCACTTAAAGGGGTCGGGCCAGTGTTTCTATAAAAGTGGGGTTTGGTTATATAATTAGGATAAAGCCAAAGGCACACACTACCACGTACATGAGTACTGAACGTCCTTCCCTCCTCCACCCCCTGTGACTAAACCTTGGCAGAAGAGGCCAGAACCATGGCCTTGGGGAGGGTTTTAGGGATGCCAGTCTGCCAGATCAGCTGGGGATATTTTTCATGGGATGGTGAGAGCAAAACAACACCCCGGTACTGTGTTCCTCTTCCCCAGCTGTGATGGTGGCCAATGTGGGCCAAGGTGAATTTTCTTTTTCTCCAACCCAATGTGTAGAGCTACAACAGTGTTTTTCCTTTTTGAATTAAACCTCCTTTGTTTTCTTTTTATGTGGGAGGGGATTATCAGAGAGTGTCCTAGCTCTAGAGCTAGGTGCCTGAGCTTTCCTTCCATGCCCAAGGTAGTCATTTACTTCCACTTGTGTGTTGGGGACCAGCCATCAGAAACCCTCCTCCGTCACCTGCCTTATTGTGGTGGCCTCCACAGGTCATCAGACTACTGAGGTTCCTGGCTGCCTCAACTGATACAGCATGTGACTCTTGATCTCAAGGTCATGGGTTCAAGCCCCACAGTGGGTGGAGAGTCTACTTTAAAAAATCATCAGCTTGCTGATCTTTTTAAAATCTATATCAAGTCATGTCACTCCTCTGCTCAAAACTCTCTTAGGCCCTGCATTTCCTGAGATGTAGAAGCCAGCATTCTTGTGCCATAGGACTAACCCTCCTCCTCTCCACACCCACCTCTCCCTTTTATTCTCCTTTGGCCACCCTCTGCCTGACAGCCCCTTCCCTCTGATTTCCCTCTTTAGGGCCTTACTGAAATATCACCTCCTCATCTATGCCTTTCCTAAGCGCCCTGTTGTAAATTACAACCTATCCCTGTACTCTTGTTTTGCCTATTCTTATAGTAGTTATAACAAATAGATATACTATCTATTTGATGTAACTTAGTAGTTTGTTGTCTGTCTTTCCCCACTAGAAGGTCAGTGCCACGAGGGCAGGCACTCCTTGCAGTCTGTTCACTGCTATATCCCTGACACTTAGAGTGGTGACTGGCAAATAGAAGGTACTCAAGACATATTTTATGAATGACTGAATGAGAAAGCAAGGTAATTAATCAGATTAATAAGTTTCCAGGAACAACCTATTACATCAATGATAAAATCGATACTGTGTGTGTGTTTTAAAATTGAGCTACTATTATGTGTTCTGCCTCAGACTGGCTATTCTCCCACTGGTTTAGCCCAGATTGCTTCTGACTTGTCTGTTTCTGCTTGCTCTTTTTTTTCTTTTTTCTTTTCTCCAAGCCTTTCTCCTAGGAAACCGTCCCAAAGCTACTTCCGCGGGATTTTCTCTGACTAATCCCCCTCTGCTCCGCTCGGCGCGTATGAAGCTCATGAACTGAGCTTGTACTCTGTCCAGCTGCTACTAGACTCATCCTTGTACATGTGCAGTGGTTTACTCCACCATGATGCAGGATGCAAGACCTGGAGTGTGGGGACCAGACCTTCTCTCCTTCCTGTCTCTCATAGCATTAAATAGGACTCTGGAGTCCATAGCCTGACTTCCATTGCATTTTGGCTGTGTCCACAAGTAAAGCTATGGGACCAGAACACCAAAAGCAATGGAGACCGTGGTAGTGTTCCCATGTGCTGGGGAGCTAGGGTCCTAGAGCCAGGGACCAGCATATCTTTACCAAATGAATTGTGCAGCGAGGCACCACTGTGAAAGGGCATGAGGCACAAAATGCAGTACAAGACCAGTCCCCACTTTTGACCTATTTGAGGGGGAGACTGATCACAAACATGAAATATCCCCAGCACATATTTCCTGAATTTACCAAACAAAATCAACACTACAGCCACAGTGGTGAAAATAGTGCTGGATTTAGTAATAGAGGACCTGCCTTCTAACATCAGGATAGGATGGGATTGTAGACGTGGAAGCCACAGAGCAGGGTTCAAATCCTGGACAGTTAGTAAATGGCATCCCCAAAAGGCATATTTTACATGACTGTTGTAAGGATGAGTGCTCATGAAGACGTGCACTGAATAAAAATGGAGACGGCACCACTGTTAGCATCCCAGCTTTGCCAGGGCGTCCAGACCTTGGGCTGATCACACTCCTGCTTTTTGGGCCTCGGTTTCCTCTTATATGAGATTAGAGGCTAGATGTGGATGACCTCTGAATGCTAAAATCCTTTAACTCCTATCAGGATCCCGGAAACTAGGGTTGTAGTCTGTGCCTTGTGACATTGAGCAAATCACTTTACTTTTCATGCCTGTTTGCTCATCTACAAAGTGCTCATGGACTGGGCTGGGGTCCTCCAGGCTGATCTAGCTTGAGGACTCCCATGTAACTTGTGGGGACTCTAAAGGACAGCTCCAGACCTGGTTTCTGTAGTGGAAGGGAAAGTCAGGAGCTGAGAAGCTAGGGTAGCACAGAACAGCCCCAGTGGGCTGGGGAGGGGTGTGCTGGAGGTGGGGCCGAGGAGGACAGGAGGGTGGGACAAGGGACTCTCCTAAGTGAATAGAGCAGTGCCTCTAGAACTTGGATAGGAATCTTGTTCAAGTGCGAATTCTGAGCCAGTGGGTCTGGAGCTGCGCTGGAGATTCTGCAAGTTGACCGAGCTCTCGGCCAATGCAGCAGGCCCACGGATCACACTCTGGGTAGCAATAAAGAGTTTTCTTCCTTCCCCAGTTTAGCAGCTGGGCCTCTTGGATAAGAATAGAAGCCGATCTCCTTCCCACTCATTCCTGCATGCCCCACCCCCAGGACCCTAAAGAAAAGGATGTTTTTGCCATTGTTGTTTGCCCCCGGTCATTCCCCCAGACCCACCCCCCAAAACGCTCACACATTCACTCTTTGATGCCCTGGCCTCCCCCAGCTCATCAATACTTCCATCACTAGCCTTCGCTGCAAAAGTGATTTTGGGGGAAAAGAATCTCACACCACGTTTTCCAGGCCGTTACTGTCTGGCAGTGACCATCCCAGAGGAACAGGAAGTGAAAATGTCTACATTGTTGGAGAATTGTGATGTCATGTCCAGCCTTTCTGACTTACATGGTGCTCATTCCTCTGTCGTCCTGTAGGCTGGGGCTCCTGCCGTTCCCACCCCCACCTCTTGCCTCCGAAGAGGGTCTCTCACAGTGTCCTCCCATGTAACCTCTCCTCCACCCCAACACACGCACGTGTGCGCACACACCCTCTACGCAGAGAATGCTGCCATCCTGCCTGCCTCCTTTTTCACACTGTGGCCCACAGGGCAAATGCTAATATCTATACAGCACACGGGAATAAACAGCTGAGGCTGCCACTAGCACATCCCCGGTTTCGGCACCCCTGGGCGCTCCCCCCAGAGATCTGGAGGCATTCATACCTTGACACATCTGCAACCCATTCCCCATTCGTCCACCAGTATCCTGCATGGTTTGCAAAGCATTGCTTGAGCCAGAGCTCCCTTGGTTCAACCCCCTCTCCTCCCCTCCTTTCTAGGAAGGGAACATGTTGTCTAAGATGGTTTGTATTTTCAGAGGGAATCTTTTCCCTCCCCGTGTTTCCATGTAGCTCTCCACAGCCAGCGCCAACACGCCCCCATCCCCTGACTCCAAAAGAAGTACTACCTGAACAACCTCCTGTGCAGAAACAATTCTAAGAAGGCTGCACTTGACTGACACAAATTAGAGTTTTGCTCTGAGCAGGTTACACACCGAGACATTCGATCTCCTACCTCTGCCCGAAGAGATTACGCAGGGCGCTTTCTTCCTTGTACTTCATGGAAATGGCCCTCCCCTGGCTCTGATGGGAGAGGAGAGGGCCTGGCCTGGGAGAGTGAGTTATTATTCTTAGGTTCTAGAAAGAGGAAATGGGGGGCCCTTAGAGGTCGAGCGACTGGTAAGCTTTCCTTTCAACCTAACAGCCGGAGATTTCTGCACCAAAAGAGAAATCCGAGTCCTCCATTACAGTTGCCTGGTAGAGAAATCTTAGAGTGATATTTTGTTCACCCTGAGGACTGAGAGTCTGCAAATCTCATGCCTGGTTTATCTCCCTTTATTCTTCTATGGGCAGCCTTCCCACATGTACCACATGAAGCTGACTCACCATTTTTCAGCTCAGACACCTTAGACGGCACCCTGTTTCCTTTCACTGAGAATCCAGTTTACCTCCCATTATTCCCCCTGATCTGCTTGTTCCTCTGTACCCTCAGCCCTTTCACTGAGCATGCAGTACCTCTCAGGTAGCATTCACTGTAGTTTAAATAAGAGTTCAGCTCACCTCCATGGTCAACTAGAAACCCCTTAATGAAAGAAATCATGCCTTGTGTGTTGTACACACCTCTGCGTCCAGCATTTTCATTCTTAGGATTTTGTATGTTAGAGACCTTTTGGCATTTCATAAAAATGGACAGTGCACCCATTCTCAGAATTTGCACAAGAGTTCAGAGGGTGTGCCGCCCCCTTTCAGCCTACTAGTGGACTCCAGATTAATAGGACCCGATATAGCAAATAAGACTGTTGGCTGAGCAAATGACAGCTGCCCAATACTTGTCTGCTGAGCCTTAACTTTCCCTGTCTCCCAAACAGATTGCCCTGACGTTCTCCATTGTCTTTGGGGTCATCGTGTACCGCATCACAACTGCAGCGGCCCTGTCTCTGAACAAGGCCACACGCTCCAATGTCCGGGTGACAGTGACAGCCACAGCGGTCATCATCAACCTCGTGGTCATCCTCATCCTGGATGAGATCTATGGTGCCGTGGCCACATGGCTCACCAAAATCGGTACTGTATCATCAAATCCCATGTCTGCCCTAGGCCCCCTTGAACGAGGTCAGGTCAATACACGCAAGGTGTTTGGTGGTGGTGACTGAAAATGAAAAAAGAACAGGGACAAGATGCTTTGTGCAGTGCATTTCAGTTGGGAAAAAAGAGGAAGTGCAGTAGTTACGTACTTGCAGGGCCTGCCAGGGGCCTCCCCTCAGCAAGAAATCTTCCTTGGGGCATTCTCAATCAGTAATCTTCCAGCCCAAGTTTATTGCCTTACTGTCCCCAAAGAATCATTCATGGGGCCTATTCCTTTTAGCCTAACCTAGAAGGGAGACAGGTTCAATGCTTCCTGTTACAAATTACAGAGTTTTAGCCTTCCTCATTTTCCCAGGAGTGTTTACAGAGTCAAGAAAGCTCTTGATATTTGAGCCCTGGAGGGTCTTATCTATCCCCATATTGCTGAGGCCAGAAAATCCACACATTCCCCATGCACTGAGCAGACTTCAAAGAGGCATATCAGACTTCCCAAGCTTCAAGTCAGTGAGAAAAATGCGGTGGCCTCAGTATTCAGACGTGTCATTTGAGCCACAACCTGCTGTTGCCTAAGCGCCACTTTTTGGCATTTGTGCTTATTAGAGAGGAGAGAGCTGAGAACTGAGACCCTTTCCTCATGGGACTTATCCTGGGTGGCCCGGAGGCATGCACCTCTTTCCCTGGTTGAATCTGGGGACTGGGGCTGTCAGGCTCTCACTTACCTCAGATAAATTGAATTAATGATTGGATATCTTTAATTCACTGACCAGTTAAAAGCTAGACACTCGATAGGATAACCCCCTCTTCAAGAGAGCCTTCCCTGGAGGATCAGAACATTCCAGAAAGGTTTCACTAATTCCAGTTAAAGGAATTCTTTCAGTGCCTTTCCCTGGCTTGGCCTCTACTCACAGTGGGCATTGACTTTTGGTCTCCATGTGGATATAGCCAAGGTACCATCTGGAAAGGAGTCTCTGCTCTCTTTAGGCATGTGCACATTTGTAAGTGTTATCCATGTTCCTTCATAGGTTTCTTGAGAAAAGTCAACAGAGAATGTTGCTTCAGGATGTTTAGTGGTATGTGAGATTCTATGGAAACACTTAGGGGGAGCATCCTAGGGGTTTGGCGGGGAGCACATCTGAGGTAAGGGCATCAAGTTGGATTGCTTACAGAGAAGTGGTGTTCAGACAGGCAGGTGCAGACGTAGAGGGGAGTGGGCAGAAGAAGAAGAGGTTCACAGCAGAGGAAACAGAGTGAGAAATTGGCAGTGAAGGGAGAGATCAGACCCCTTAGGGTCAGAAAAAGCACAGGGGGGTGTGCACGGGGGCTAGGCTTGTACAATTGGCACAACTTTGGTGCCAGGAGAGCAGAGGGGGCAGAAAGCACAGAGTACAGAAGAAAGAAAACACGAAGCATGTCCAGGATGCAAGAAGAGCCCAGCCTGGTCGTTTCTCTAGGGTCTGCAGCATGTCCAGGGCATGATTGAGAAACTGGGCCCAGAATGTTGACCCAGATCTGATTTTTCTATAGAAGACTCGAATGCCAGGCTGAGGATCCTGCTGATTTTCATAGACAATGGGGAGTGTTTGCCGGAGTTCAGAGGGTCATCCAATAAAAAGTACCCATCTTTCAGCCCTGATCATTGAATATGCTAAAAGTAAGCAAAGGCAGATGTAGGCAAAAGCCAGGATTTCACTTTTAAAGCTAAAATAGGCTACATGGGAGGAAGCAGCTTAGCAGGAGAGCCAGCTAGGCTTCCTAATATGAGATTACAGACATTCATCCCTCCCAGTGGCCGGCAATGGAGGGCAGGGAAGCCAGGCAAGTCTTAGGACATGGAGGGGCAAGGCACAGATCCTTTGCTCCCCAGAGGAAGGGCAGAGGGGGTGGCCAGACGAGACATGCCAGTGTCACCTTACAGACTGACCAATGAAATAAGTTTCTGTCCCCCAAGAGGGGAAAGGATGAAGTGGGAGAGACAGGTAGGGCATTACAACTAAGCACACTCCTTTCACATCATGGAAGCATCAGGAGTGGAAAGGAACATCCCCCATCCCTTTCAGTGGCTCTGACCCCATGGCCCTGGGGATTTTTTTAAGAATGCAACACGATTGGAGCTGTATGTTTGCAGAACTATCCTGGCAGGGACATAGGATGTCACAGAGAAGAGAGGGAAGAAGGCCTAAGGGAAGGGAGATTAACAAGTGTGTGGGCAGAAAGTAGGGAAGAGAGGAACAGGAAATTGGTGATGGTGCAGAAATGTCTTCCTGCGTGCCCATTTGCATTACTTTGTTCCGCTTGTGTTCCACAGCTCTGGAGAGTGGTAGGGCTAGAAGATAGAGCGTGGTCCACAGTCAGGACCTCATTAACAAGGATTTAGTGAGCATCTCCTGTGTACAACGTGGGGGCAAATCCTCTTTGCATTGGGCTGTAAAACACTGTCCACACCTTCCTCACCCAAAAAGTTCAGGCTCCCCCACACTGTGACACTAGTGGCAGGTAAGGAAGTCTGTGCTCTGGAAAGGAGATGAAATCCTAGCAAGTACCTTTTGGTCTTTGTGATAGCGATACTCATAAAGCAGCTTTCAACTTAGAAGAGTTCTGTTATCCCATTTCATCCTCACAAAAACTGTGTGCAGTCAGCAAGGAGAGTATTATATCCTCATTTTACTAAGGCTCAAACTCAGATTCTCCCTCTGAACTGCAGATACCTTTTGCGCTCTGTTGGTGTGCCTTTCTTCCTGACTGGACCGAAGTGATGTATTGGGTCTCCATGCAGGAGCCCATATGGGCCTCATCCCAGGTGCCGCTCTCATCTGCCTCAGACTGGATGGTCTCAAAGGGCTCAGACAGGTGTTTTGAAAGGAAGGGACACTGAATTCTGGAGCCCAGTGGAAGGAACCTTTGAGTTCTGGGCCTGACTCTTTTCCCTCCCATCCCCAGATATGTGGCATTGGGCAAATAGGGAGCTTTTCTGGAACAAGTTTTATTAATCTTTCCTTCATCATTTCCCTCCTTCCTGTCCACTGATCATCAACTGTAGCCTAAGGACTATGCCCTTGTCTTTAGCCTCTATATATGGGCCTCCAGCTTGGTGACCTCCCCACCCAGTCAGTCTTTCTCAGACTTTCTCCTTGGTCTGCGGTAGGGGAGCACCACTCCCGTCAACCCCCACAGACAGCTTCCTTTTGCCCTTGGGTCAAATATAAACTAGTATTCAAGGCTCTTATGTGTGGGTTTCCCAGTCTTAGGGTAGACAAGACTATGCCAGGGTGATAAATCAATCTTAAAATCTCAGGTGCATAATTCAGAGTCGTTTACTTGTTCTTGCTCACGCTCCATGTCTGGTGCAGCAGGGCAGGGGGCTCTGCCTCACACAGCTGCTCAGGGACCCAGACTGATGGAGGCCACATGGACACCGTGGAGGCAGTGAAATGCTCCAGTCTGGTAGTGCCATCCCTCACTTCTGCTCGCAGCATGCTGGCTGAAAGCAGCCTAATTGTGAAGTGGTAGGAAGATGTGTAGAGGTGTGTGGACGTTCCATGGATAGCAAGGGTCACTGCTGCTTGCCCCAGCCAGGCTACAAAGCTTTGGAGAACTGCTCCTCTGTCTTATGTTTCTTTTATGTCCCCTACAAGTGCCTGCCTCACAGTAGACTTGTGAGTTTGCCGATGCAGTTGTTGGTTAAATAAATCTCTGCTTATGTATTCAAAAAATTTTTGGCGAGGGGAATGCCCATAGGCTGGGCATCCTGCAAGCCCCAGTAGAAGCTACCACGAGCATTTATGTGTTTGTTATTTTCTACTTTCAAAAGGATTTGTGGAAACGTTGAGACAAATAAGGTAAATGTAAAGTTGTCTTGATGGGACAGTCACTGAAAGATGAAACAAAGCTTGCAGAAGACTTAAAGTGTCCTTAAGAGCAAAGAGTGTGCACACTAACCCACTCACTGAGGTGGCCGTGCACAGCAGGGGTGACCTGCACACCTTCAGGCAGAGGTATGGCTGCAGAGTCCCCCAGGCCTGCACAGGGACAAAAAGCTGTGAATAAGGCCACCTAATGGAATGAAGATTTTGCCAGGCTTAGGGGTTTCCTGTGCCATTCTCACGCTGGCTTTAATACCCGTCTGGCTTCTTGCCTCAGATCTCCTGATTGCTAAAGAGGCTGCGACTACCGCCTTGCTCACCAGGTGCAAACAGCTGGTGTAAACAACCTCAACGAGTTCCCAAGTGTTTCCTGCAAGGCTGGGTGGTGAAGACCAATTTCCTGGGAGTATCTCCCAACAGGCCCAGACATCAGGCCCCTCTGAGGTCCATTGTTGCCACAAATACTTGTGAGAAAATCGAGAATGTGTTAAGAGTTGGCTCAGCAGTGGTAGATAAAGACAGTAATTGTCTCCCTGGCCACCATCGCAGCAGTGGTCACAGGCTCAGGTGCGAGACACACTGTGAGCTGGTGGCTGCATGGCAGTGGCGGGGCAGGGACTGAACTGGGACCTGTGCGGTGGGATGGGGTTGCTAGGGGCAAACAAAGAAGCTTGGGGCCCTGGTGGCCAGAGCCCACTCTGCAAGGCGGGTAGCCCGGTTCAGCAAGCATCAGTGATTGGTTTATGAGGATCCCAATGAGTGGGTGGGACAGGATGGTCCCCTGTGATCTGTTCATTCCTGAAGGGATCCCGGATGGTGGTTATAGGAAAGGCTCTGCTTCCTGGGATGGGAAACAAGCAAGAGCCAAGCAGGACATCAGGACCCCAGATTCCCAGGAAAATCAGACCAGGCTCAGATGTCATGGGAAGCCAGGGTATGAGGCAAGGTGACAGGGGTCACCACATAGATGAGCTCAAGGCATGCTCTGGCCCTAGCCTGTCCAGCTGCTATCACAGAATATTATGGAGGAGGTATCAACAGCAGAAGTGTGTTTCTCATACTCTGGAGGCTGGACATCTGAGATTAGGATGCCAGCAGGGTTGGGGAAGGGTCCTCTTGGGGGTCTTCTTCCTGTGTCTTCATATGGCGGAGGCACTAGGGGCCCCTCTGGAGCCTCATTACAAGGGCCCTCCCCCCTCATGGCCTGAGCACCTCCCAAAGGCCCCACGTCCAAATACCATCACACTGGGGATTAGGTTTTTGACATCTGAATTCTGGGGGCACACAGACATGCAGACCACAGCAGCTTCCTCCCTGGGACACAGGGTTAGATGGGGCCTTTGAGGCAGCGAGCTTCTGAGCCCACACATGCGGACCAGGATGTCCAGTGCTCCTGAAACCTGTAGGGTCTTCTCGTGACTCACATAGGCATGGGGTCGGGCTCGGCCCAGGAGAGGAGGCAGGGCTTCCAGCAGGCTTCTAGCCTGAATAACCAAGATGCCAGCAGCTTGTTGTTATCAGGATCATTCTCGATCTCTAGCTCTCCCACCACCACGTCCTCTTCCTCTCCCTTTCAAAACTATATGCACAGAGGTGCCTGGGTGGCTTAGTTGGTTAGGTGGCTGACTTCAGCTCAGGTCATGATCTCATGGTTCGTGGGTTCAAGCCCCGCATCGGGCTCTGTGCTGACAGCTCTCTCAGAGCCTGGAGCCTGTTTCAGATTCTGTGTCTCCCCCTCTCTCTGATCCTCCCCTGCTCCTGCTGTCTCTCTCTTTCAGAAATAAATAAAGTATTAAAAATTTTTTTAAAAAAGCACTATATGCACAGTGCTGATTGTGTGTGGGGCTCACAGAGTGGTGAGCCTCTCCTAGTTACAGGGTTGAACAGCTTACAGGTGCGCAAAGGATGGTTGTGCAGAGTCAGAGTCTCCAAGCCATAGGAAAACGGCTGTGTTTGCAAGTTGTTTAAATACTGTGGATGCCCTGGAGTCCCTGAGGTGGGGCTAGGAAGGGAACCAAAGGAGGGATGGGGGAAAGGGCCTGGTCTTTTGGGAGCACCTGCCATGTGCCAAGGTCTGTCTAGTGGACATTGTCATACATCATCCACAGAATCCTCACCATAGAGCTGGGAGCTGGTCACTGCTTTAATTTTACTTCTGGGAAGCCTGAAGACGCTTAGGAACTTGACCCGGGAGCGTCTGGTCCGCGGCGTGTGTGAATGAATGTGTGTTAGAGCATGCCAAGCACCGCTCTAAGCACTTTCTGTTTATCGGTGTATTTAATCCTCAAAACAATCCCCTAGGGCATTGGGAGTCTTAACACTCCCATTTTAGAGCTGTGAAGAAGACTGAGGCACAGAGATAAACAGCTAACAGGCCCAAGGTCATAGGCTGGGAGGTGGTGAGTCATACCTTAGTGCTAAGACTGTGACTGTCTACTGTCTGGTAATATATCTTTGCTCCTCAGGAAATTGTAGATGTGTGGAGAAAACAAAAAGCACAGGAGAGGCTCCAGGAGGTTGAAAAGGCCCTGACCCATGTGAGTGTCAGGTAGTAGGGGTCTCTGAGATGAGCAGGGAGACTTGCAGGGAGTAAGCTCTGAGCGCGTTGTCACCTGCCTCCAAGGTCCACGTGCATGAGGACACCTGCATAGAGTCACAAACTTTGGGGTCCCATACACTTTATTAAATTTTTTTTAAAAGTTTTTTTTTCTGAGGAACTGAAGCGCGTCAGTCTAAAATTTTGAATCCAAGTCTAAGAGACACTCTCAAAAAGCCAATATATCACTACTAAGGAGAAAAGAGAGGGAAGAAAGGAAAAAAAGGAGATGAAGCTCACTACCAAAGGCTGCCAGAACATCAGAAATTCTTTAAAGAAGAGCATTTTGGACATACATGGATGGATCTAATTTTCCATCAAATGTGGACAACGTATGTTTTCAGAGTTAGGGGGACGTGCTGGCTTTGTTGGCTCAAAGCCCTGAGACAAGGGGAGTGGGCTTCGCTGCAGACCGAGCCCACTCAGGAACATACCTCCACAGCGAGAATGCGTGCGGACGTGGGTGGGTGTGTGCAGACCAGGACCGGTGCCTTCCTGGGGACGGCAGGGGGCGGGGGGGGGGGGGGGGGGGGGCGGGGAGGACTGTAGTGCTGGCAGTTTGAAATCTGGCCTCAGAGTCAGGTCTGTGGGGTTGTACTCGAGCTCCTGACTCTCTGGGTGGCCTCAGGCAACTGGGGAGGAAGAGGCTCCTGCCTGCCCATCTGTGAGGCCAGGGGAAGGGTGTGGATTCTGCCATTGTCTGAAGGCCCCCTTGATGCTGCAGGCATGGAGTATTGTAAATGTTGTCTGGGAGGGACCAGGATCAGGGGAGCCTGCTGCTAATAATAAAAAAGACCTGATCATGGTTATAGCCCAAGTTCGTGAAACAATTCATTCCAGTTATATGAAACTATTATTAGGAGCATGAGACTTATTATAGTTTCATATAACTGGCAAGAATTCCTTCCCAGATTTGAGCTGTAACTATGAACACATCTCTTTCCTTTTTTCCAGTTAATTACTGAAGCACTCGTAGCTCCTGTTAGCGGAAAGTCTGATATATTCCTCTCCCTTTCTCTGAGTTTCTAACAACCCAGGCTCCAGACTTAAGCCACAAGAAAGAACGGAGTATGGTGGGGATTGGGGGTAGTTCTTCCCTGCTTCTCCCTCATCTCTGACAAAAGCGCGCCCTTTCCGGGGCGCCTGGGTGGCTCAGTTGGCTCAGTGTCCGACTCTTGATTTTGGCTCAGGTCATGATCTCACAGTTCGTGGGTTCAAGCCCTGGATTAGGCTCTGTGCTGACAGTATGGAGCCTGCTTGAGATTCTCTCCCTCTCTCTCTGGCCCTCCCCTGCTCGCTCGCTCGCTCTCTCGCTCTCTCTCAAAATAAATAAACATTTTTAAAAAAAAGCTTAAAAACAACTATACCCTTTCCTAACCACAGTTCTACAGGATAAATCCTCCCTCATGGCCCTTCTTGGGCTCCAGTAACAACTATTTCTTCTCCTTGCCCCTTCACTGCTATAAGTACTACCTTCATTAGGTTCACTTCCTTTGAACCAGATGAGGTGAGTTCTGCCTCCTGCTAGGATCTTGACACATAGAGGTGGTCAAGCCAACATCCGTGTTTAAACAGGGAAGTCAGACCTGCAGTATGACCAGCCCTTCTCTCATTGCTCCACAGCATTGCTGTTGGATGCTGGCCCTGTCCCATCTGACAGAAGAGGCTGGGACAGGGGTGCCTGGGTGGCTTAGTCGGTTGGGCGTCCGACTTTCGCTTAGGTCATGATCTCGCGGTTCGTGGGTTCGGGCCCCTCGTCGGGCTCTGTGCTGGCTGCCAGCTCGGAGCCTGGAGCCTGTTTCAGTCTGTGACTCCCTCTCTCTCTGACCTTCCCCTGCTCACGCTGTCTCTCTCTCTCTCCTAGAAATAAATAAAAAATATTAAAAAATAAATAAAAAAAAAAAAAAGAAGAGGCTGGGACATTGCTGAGAGGCCCCTCTGGGTTGCCAGCCCTGGGCAGGCCACTGCTCTTCAGGGAGGATGATCCTTCCCTCTAGAGTGATCTCAGTCAAGGGGCTGCAGCTGTCAGGATCCCCTGCTTTCAGGACACTTGTCTATGCCTCTACCCCCATCTCCAGGATGGCTTCCATCCCATACACTCAGAACCAATGACCCCGTTCTCCCCTGGAAATCCACTGGCACATACAGCTTGTCTTCTTAACCTTTCAAAACACAGTAGATCTGATGCTATACCTTTGCGTCTCCCTTGGAGACAGGTTACCCTGATGACTCTGGGGGCCCTCACCAACCCAAGTGATACCCACCTCGACCTTCTGAGAGGACTCTGTCAAGATTTTTAGGTAACTTGCAGGTACCTGTCTCACTAAAGAGGAGGCAGGTGTACAAAGTAAAGGTCTGCTAGAGTGCTTTGGTACATAAAATAAAAGAAGCAAATGTTGGAGCCCTTACTCGATGCTTGGTGCTTGCATACTTTATTTCCCTCAGACTCTACAAGAAATGTTTAAGGAAGGTCCCGTCTTAGGAACTAAGACAGCGAGGCATGGAAAAGTAAATCTCTTATCTGGGAACATTGGGACAGCAAAGTCCTTCTGGCCCATGTTCTTCTGTTACAACCTTGTAACTTGTGTCACAAAACACAGAAAAAGACCAGAAGCAGGTAAGCCCTCCACCTGGGGTCACAACTTGCTCAAGGCTCTGGTTCCTTGAAGCTGGCCAGGTACTTTGAAGGATGGTTCACAGTTCATGTAGGGCTCCACCCCGCTGGGGACATGGCCCAGGGAGGACAGAAGCACAATGATCCAAAGGCTCCATGTGTCCAACTTTGAACTCTTAATTTTCCCTCCAAACCTGTTACTTCTCACCTACTTTTTTCCCCTCTCAGGAAGTGGAACCACCAATCACTGAAATGCTCCTATCAAAACCCAAGTGTCATCCTGGACCCCACCTCTCTCTCTATCTCTCTCTCTCCCTCTCTCTCTCTCTTTCTCCCTCTCTCCCTCTCTCCCTCTCTCCCTCTCTCACACACCTGGAGTCCAGTCTGTTAAGTATTGTCCGTCCCACCTTCAGATATACCGCAGATCTGATCACAGCTCACAGGTTCCATCTAATATTGGCCATCTCTTACCTGGACTGCTGTACACTCCGCATTTGTCTCTCTGCTTCCACACTTGTCTCCCCCTGCACACACACATCCACAGCCCATCTTCTGTGACTTTTTTTTTCAAAAATTTTTTAATGTTTTATTTATTTCTGAGAGAGAGAGAGGCAGCATGAGCAGGGGAGGGTCAGAGAGAGAGGCAGACAAAGAATCCGAAGCAGCCTCCAGGCTCTGAGTTAGCTGTCAGCACAGAGGCCGACGCGAGGCTCAAACCCATGAACCATGAGATCATGACCTGAGCCGAAGTCGGACACTTAACCGACTGAGCCACTCTGTGACCTCTTTAAAATATAATCTCGCTATATCCCTCCCCTGTGCAAAACCCCAAGGCGACTTCCCATTGTGCTTCCAGTGAGATTTAAGTCTTTAGTCCTTAGTCCTTCCTGACCCGCCCCTACCTTCCCCTCCAGTTCTACTGCCTAATAAATGCTTTCTTGTTGTTCAGAACACTCTAGTCCTTGGGGTCTTCCCTTTCCCTACACATCCGCAGGTTTCTCCCATCTGCAGCCCTTCCCTATGGTTACCACCCGTGGCTCCTCCCCAGCTCTTTTGTGCTCCCTGGGGCCTCAGCTGAGAGGTCAGCTCCCCAGAGGCCCTTATTGACCACTCTGACTAAAACAGTCTTCCTGCCCCCTTTTCTTCTCCTCATCTCCCTGCCTTTTATCTTCAGTGCTCTCCAGAATAGTCTACGTCCCCCTTCTAGACTGTAAGCTCCACGTGGCAGGGAGCTTATTGGTTTTGGCCACCACTGTATTCCCAGTGCTCGATGCCTGGCACATAATAGTCACTTGGTAAACATTTGTGGAACTAGAGAAGGATTAAAAAGATAAAAGCCTTTCCTCTGAGTGCCTTCCCTGGAAAGGCATGAGGAGATGGATTAAGGTGGAATGACTGCCTTCCTACTCACTGGGCTTTTCCAGACCTGTGTGAGTTTGCAAGATGACCCACTGGTGGTGCAAGAGTGGCTGTGGCTACAAACTAGGCAAACTTAGCTGTTCTCTCCCCGCTCCTGTCCTTGCCATGGGGAGAAAGCCCTCACAGGGTAGTGATTGCAATCACATGGGGAATCCATGGCAAGTGCCCATATAGTGCATGACACATAGTGGGCACTGAGCATGGGGGTCTCCTGATTGGCCCGTAACATATTAATCAGCCTCTCTCTCTTTCCCTCCCCCCTCCCAAATGCTCCTTTCACATTTAGTCTCCTTCTTTCTTAAAATGAGATGTCCTGATGCTGTCAGCTTGGGCTAGGCTGTTAGCACAACAGGTCTCATGTCCCTTAGTCTGGGATCAAGAGTCATCTTCCTGTCTCTGAGAGAGGGATCCCTTGCACTAAGAAATTCTCTAGGGTTTGGGCATATCTCAAGAGTGCCCATCTTTAAATCTCCATTTCTGGGGCTCTCAGCTCCCTTAGGCAATGCTCTGGCTGCTTAATTATCCAGCTGGCTGGCTTTTCCTAAGGTGATTCTCTTCTGATGACACAAACAAGGCAACAGCATCACACTGGAGGCTGAGACACACCTACCTCTGCCCCCAACCCCCAACACACACACACACACACACAGAAGGCCAGATGGTAGGGCTGTCAGAAAACATTGCTGTTTGCAGAAGCTAGATCTGCCCTGGGGGAGAGGTGGGGAGAGGAGCAGGCGCCTCTGCTTTCTGACTCAGACACACAGGTTCAGGCCCTCCTTCCTTCTGCCCAGAGCAGTGCAAGAGCTGGTATTGCCTGAAACATACACTTGGACATCTCATTTCCTTTTGTCATCATCATTCTATATCTGTTGGCTGGGTTGCTGGGGGCTCCAGTTATGCCAAGCTGCTTTTCGAAAATTCAGGTTCTCCAGCTGACACCCTCTTTCTGGCCATACTGTTTCCATATGATTAGGATGGAGCTCTGGGGACTTTGAATTCTGAGCTGGCCCCCTGGGACTAACTTGGGCTTTCATACTAATTATTTTCCAAGGCAGTTTACAGCTGGGTCATTTGTACTCATATTTTTTCATGACACAACACTCCAGAGGTTTAACACTTGAGAGAAAGGGGGGCTGGGTAATGGCTCTGCACAGGAATTCCATGTGGTTGTCATTCCTGGTCCTGGATACAGTCTGCCCTCTGTTGGAAATCTGCTTCAACAGGTTGGGAGCAGGTGAAACCCTCAGAAGGCTTCCAGTCAACCTAGGGTTTGATTGGAGGATGTGGGACTTTCTGGGGGATGGGGGATTTCAGGAGCATATAATGATGGAGCAGAGTTGCCTTCTACCTCCTCATACTCTTCTCTGTGTTGACCCCCTCCTTTACCACCCTGTAGCGATTGCAGTCTAAAGGCACTGTATTTGGAGTTTTATGAAGCATAAGGCTGAGCTTTTTTCTTATGGTCTCAGATTCAGACCACTCCAGGGGTCTGTGTCTTATGAGGGGGTCCTGCCCAGTGGCCTGCAGTACAGATTGTTCTACTTGACCTGAAGACATCATCCCATCCCAAATGGACTCTGGGAAAACTTGTTCTGTTTCTTGAGTCATGTAGTCTCTGTCATAGACAGTTGAGGCTCCTAGTGTTGGCTGCTGAGACAGATCCAATAGTCCAACTGGAGCTTCAGAGCTTTGATACCCCCTACCCCCACCCTCACTTATTTCCATCCCTAAGAGGTGGTCCCTAAAGGCTTCCTTCCCTGGAAAGCTCAGCAAGGCACATTACATGGCTGTAGAGCTTCTCTGAGGTGGGGGCATCCAGATGATTTAGTGGCCTATCAAGTGGATTTGGATTGTTTATTGGAAATGCCCATTATTTATGGTGGCTCATGGCCCTAAAGGTGCAGGCAAAGGCTGTTTTCAGAAATAAAACTAATAAATAATAACTAGACCCATGATTTATCAGTATGGAGGAAGGGAGCCACTCATTTCCAGTTGGAGTAAAGCATCCTGAAAGGATCAGATTCTCTTTCCCCAGAACTTGGAGGAAATTCCTGCAGGGATTGAGAGATCTGAACACAAAGAGTTCAAAGGAGATTATAAAAGAAAATCAAAGACACGTGCCTCTGTTCCTCATTCTTAATCCCCTTCTAGCCACATTTACATGACAAGTTTTCCAAATTTTCAGCTCCTTAGACCTGATTACTTATTTTTGGGTGACATAAGTTTTAATTTTCTTATATCCAAAATATTTTAAAATGAGAGACAAGAAGTGGTTGTTACTGTTGAATTGGCTGCCTTGGGGACACTGGGCAAAGGCTCAAAATCTTACCAAAAACCTTTTGCTTCCTCCCTTCCCTCCCTCCATCCCTCCTTCCCTTCCTCCCTCCCTCCCTTCTCCCTGTCTCCTTCCCCTCCTCTTTCCTCCTCTTCCCTCTTCTCTCCTCCTTCTTCCTTTCCTCTCTCCCTGCATCCCTCTCTTTCCTTCCCCCTTCCCTCCCTCCCTCCGTCCCTCCCTTCCTTCCTTCCTTCCTTCCTTCCTCCTTCCTCCTTCCCTCCCTCCCTCCTTCCTTCCTTCTTTCCTTCCCCCCTTCCTTCTGTCCTTCTTCTCTTCCTCCTCCATCCTTCTTTCCCTTTTCCTCCTTCCTTCTCTCTGTGTCTCTCTCTCCTCTGTAACCCAACACAACAGGGCACATAGCAGTCTCTGTTCATGACCTGTGGCCATCTTGAAGCAGGCTCAGTCCTTTGGCATATCCCTCTCCTAAGAATAAATCCAGGATTCTTTCAACACTGGTGAGGAAAGCAGGTTTTAATGCATCTTTACTAAAGATTCTGTGGAAAGGCTAATGATGGGATCCCACTACAAATGACAGGGAAGTTAATAAACATTTTTGCTGAGCACCTCCACCCCTCCCCCATCACTTAACATCTCTTCTTTGGCAGAGACTGCCTCACCTCTTGTTCCTCTCTGCCCCTCCCATGGCTCGGGCATGGCCCTGCATCTAACTCCAACACCCCCATCTCTTGTCTTGTGGATAAGGTAGGGAAATTTAAATTGATTAAATTAAATTGAAATAGAAATTAGGCAGGTCTGTCTTTTGGCTGTTACTTTCTTATGACTCCATACCCACAAACAGTGGTCCTTGGAATGTGACAGGGAATTTTTAGTAAATGATAAATATTTTTTCACTATTCCAAACCGTATTTTTTCATGTCATTCATTCATTCTTTCAATAAATATGCTTAGAAGAATACATCTATTGATAGCTGTGGCCCACCAGAAGGGGTATCTGACTTTGCTCATTGTAAAAAAGCCACCTAAACGATGCATGGCGAGGGTGGGGTGGCATGGGCCTGGGGAAAGTGAGGGTTAACAGCCTCATGGGAGTTCACAGTTATGAGATTTTTTTAAATTAATTTATTTTTGGGAGAGAGATGGAGCACAAGCCAGGGAGGGGCACAGAGCAAGAGAGAGAGAGAGAGAGAGAGAGAGAGAATTTGAAGCAGGCTCCAGGCTCTGAGCTGTCAGCACAGAGCCCTACACATGAACCATGAGATCATGACCTGAGCTAAAGTCAGATACTTAACCGACTGAGCCACCCATGCGCTTCTATGGTTATGAGATCTTAAAATGGAAAGTGACCTTAGAAATTGATGGTAAGCATTTCCTGGGCCTCAGCATTTTTTCCTTTTGTCAAGGAGAATAAGAATCAGACTGAAGAAAGGGATGTGGATCTTGAGCCCAGGGAAGACTTGAGAAGCATAAATCAAACAGGCCTCTTTGTCGGCAGAATTTGTAGCAGGGAGAGAAGAGGCCTTAGGTTTAAATATCTGAGGGGCTTTGCTGGTACATAATCTAAAGAGGAAATAGCATCTGAGGCAGTGTTCAATGTAAATGGTGAGCACAGATCATTATCCAGATGCTTACTGGGCAAGGAAGTGTGGGACTGGCCCAAACTGTCTCATGGGCTGTGCCATGTCCCTCCAGGCGTGGCAGGAAGGAGAAAACCACCAAGCCATCTGTCAGCTGAGGGATAACATGGTAGACTTTCCAACTTCATCTCCTATAAAATTAGGACAGTGTCTCCAGATTCCCTGGCAATGTTTATTTCCATAGTTGTCTGGAGGACCTCGGGAAGCTTGCATAGTGAACTTCTGCGGAGGTGAAGACAGGGGCTGTTTCGATTAGATTTTCCCACCTACATGCCAACAGGATCACCCCCCACTATCCTCACCATTAATTGGTAGGAAGTGCTCATTAATCAACATGGAAATGATGCCCAGAACCTTTAAGGCTAAGACATGTGCATCTGCCATGGATGGCTCAACCATGCTGCAGAAAGCAGGGCTGCCAGCTTGGAAGCGGTGTTGCAAGAGGAGAATGAGCACTCTTTAGGACAACAGGAGCTATCCTTTTTTTTTTTTTTTTTTTTTATTTTACAAATAGTTTATTGTCAAGTTGGTTTCCATATAACACCCAGTGCTTATCCCAACAAGTGCCCTCCTCCATGGCCACCACTCCCCTTCCCTTCCCTCCACCCCCATCAGCCCTCAGTTTGTTCTCGGCATTCAAGAGTCTCTCATGGTTTGCCTCCCTCCCTCTCCCCCACTATTTCCCCACTTCTTCTCCCCCACGATCCTCTGTTAACTTCCTTCTAATCCTCCTATACGCAAACATATGGTATCTGTCCTTCTCTGCCTGACTTATTTCGCTCAGCATAACACCCTCAAGGTCCATCCATGTTGCTACACATGGCTAGATTTCATTCTTTCTCATATAGTATTCTATTGTATAGATAAACCACATCTTCTTGATCCATTTGTTAGTTGATGGACACTTAGGCTGTTTCCATGATTTGTCTATTGTTGAGAGTGCTACTATGAACGTTGGGGTACGTGTGCCCCTATGCATCAGCACTCCTGTATCCCTTGGGTAAATTCCTAGCAGTGCTATTGCTGGGTCGTAGGGGAGTTCTATTGTTAATTTTTTGAGGAACCTCCACACTGTTTTCCAGAGGGGCTGCACAAGTTTATATTCCCACCAACAGTGTAGGAGGGTGCCCGTTTCTCCACATCTTCGCCAGCACCTAGAGTCCTCTGATTTGCTCATTTTGGCCACTCTGACTGGCGTGAGGTGGTATCTCAGTGTGGTTTTGATTTGTATTTCCCTGATGAGGAGGGATGCTGAGCATCATTTCATGTGTCTGTTGGCCATCTGCATGTCGTCTTTAGAGAAGTGTCTGTTCATATCTTCTGCCCATTTCTTCACTAGATTGTTTGTTTTTCAGGTGTGGAGTTTGGTGAGTTCCTTATAGATTTTGGATATTAACCTTTATCCAACAGGAGCTATCCTTTACTGAGCTCTGGCACTTGCCAAGCACTAGGCTGGGGGCTTTCTAAGCATCCTATGCTGTCTTCAGGGCATCCCTCTCAGGTGGATGTCATTATCCTTTTTGTGCTCTGCATTTGAAGTCAGGTGCATCTGATGTGAAAATCTACCTCTACAGCCATCTCTGGAGTAAAACAAGCAAATAGTCACTCCCTTCAACACACAGCTGAGCCCAGAATTGTGTGACTGGGTGCTCTGTAGGTCTGACATAGCCTACGGGGCCTCTAGGACTGTTCGTGAGCATAAGCAAACTAAAGTAGGCTTGGGGATGATGGGACACTTGGAGAATGCGCTGGTTTTCAGTGTAGCTGGCTGCCTAGAGGTGACACCATGTTTCTTAAGGTTCTTGGAGACTAGGACATGACTAGACAATGAGTAGCTCTCATTTCCCAAGGCTCTTTCAGCTGTAGGGAGAAGAGAAGGCCAGGATCACAGTTGTGATCATTATCTGCATCTCTAAGCTTTCCCATTCTCAAAGCCCCTCCCAGGACCATTCATCCCCAGGGGCTCACATCTGCCTGTGACAGTCTTCTTAGTAGGTCTCTGCTTGTGCTTGGAACACCGCTGATACTGTTGGGCATTGTCTATTATCCTCAGGACTGTGTTCTAAGATTGCAAATGAATGAGGGGAGCACTGTGCTGTGTGGGAAAACAGATCTGAAAGTACAGCATTTTTTCCTTAAGATCTCCTTCAGCCACGACATGAGGGGAAATGATACCTTGCCACTCATAGATTCAATCTTGAAAAGAATTGGCAGTTTGCAAAAAGCTTTCACAGAGACCTTGCTTAATGAAGTTCCTTGAAGGAAGTGTAAAGTCTTTATTCATCCTGGCATCATACAACGGGTGTTCAATGAGTGTGGACTGAACAGTCACAGATATTTCCTACTTATATATCATGTTAGGCTGTGGGTAGAGGGTGAGGAGGTGAGAGAAGATGTGTGATGTAAATGCCAATCAAAGATCTTAATTTCACAGCATGGTAGAGTAAAATTGTGTTTGGAGACAGGCAGCTCTGGGTACAAATCTTAACTCTTACGTAACCCATAAGAGCCAGTGGTGGCTGTGTCATCTTAAGCAAGGCTCTAGCCTCACTGGGTCTCAGTTGCCTTTATTTATAACAGTGAGATGTACTACCCTCCCTCCTTATCCCTGCAAGTAGGTAAGGATGAAATGAGATAGCAGATGTATGCACCTGGGGGTGGTTCCACCTATGGAGCAGCTTGGAGCAGACACCCCTGCAGAGTGCACATCCCTTTGGCCACCCAAGGGGTCACTGCAGCTCTCTGCCTGCAGGTGTTCTCTGGTTGTGAGCATCCTCGGCCCGTGCATAGGACTAGGTGGAAGTGCTAGGGAGTCAAGTACAGCAGAAACCTTCAACCAGTGAGGGACTCCATGTGCTCCCACCCCTCAGTGTAATAATTATGAGGGGAGTTTCAGTCTCTAAGAAGACCCCCAGTGGGACTGAGCCCTGGTAGCCTGCAGCATTAAATTGTTCACGAACACATCCATACTGCCTTCCCCACTCAAAGCTTCCTGAGAGCACTTCCCTAATAAACCACTTACTCTCAAACTACTTCTTGACAGAGTGGGCAACCTCAAGTAAGATGGGAGATCAATGAAAGCTACTGTTGTGATTTTCAAAGGGCATGGATGTGGGTAATTAATACAGAGAAATGTAGAATACTGTAGGAGAAAAAAGAGATTGCTGCCATCTGACATCATCTGGGAAGGAGATTACAGGCAACATTTGATCTGAATGTTAAAGGATATGAAGGATTTGTATGTGAAGGGAGGGGCTAGGGAAGGGAATTCCAGGGGAGGGAACAGTTTTGTGTCCACTTTTCCACAGATTCCAACAAAAGCTATGTGTGAGTCAAGTGAGCAGACATGTCAGGTGGGTCCATGCGTCAGCCTCTTCTGGGCACAGAACCTCTTGGCTGGCATGGTCCTGGTACTTTGGCTGTGTGCTCAGCAGACTTTCAAGTGATACTTATCAGTGCACATGATGCAGGGCTAGTGCTTTCTTTCTTTCCCTGAAATGTGGCCCCATAACCTCCTATCTTTGCCAAACCATTGGTCACAGTCTGTGAAATCCCCATCAAACACTCTGCCCAGTTGTCCACCAAGCATCCCATGGGTTTTGGGTCTTCTGAAGGCATCAATGAGGTTTTCTGCTCAGGATTTCTCAGGCCTCTTTGGGGATTATCAGCTGACTCCTCTGTTTGGACCTTATAGAACTCACTGGGGCAGTGACTCCCGAGTTTAAGACATTAGGCTTGTTTCACGTAACCTGATGAACCTTCATCATTTGAGTGAGTGTATGCAAGGTGTCTCAGCCTATCCAGAGGGCATACAAATGCAGGCTGTCCTGCTAGAAATGAAGGAGATGAGAAAGAGGAACAATGTCATGGTGCCCCGGACAAGTCTTTGCTGCCTGTACACTGTAGTCATCAGTTAATGAGCCTTTTTCGTCAGGGACTTTTGTTCAGATAAAAATCTTATGGAAGCAGCAATCACACAGGGAAAAGCTGAATACCCCTTGTTGAAGAGAGGGTGGTTAGAGAAAGTTCTGGCAGCCCAGATCCCCCTTAGAGGGGTACCATAGGAAACCATTGCTGGAGTGGATAAGAGGAAGGAAGTAGAAGGAGACAGGTGATGATTATATGTACCCTTGGCCTTCTGTAGCCTCACTGTACCAGGTAAATCATTTGAGACCTCCCAGATGAATTCAGTTCTAATGTGCCAGAGAGACAGGTCTCTTAGTTTCTTCTACCCTGAAGCAGTAACAGCTGAGAGACAATGGCTCATGTAATAGGGATTAAAACTCTGAAGAGGTAAAAGATCTGCCTCTCAGTCTTAGCAGCTTTGTTCTTATCTTTCAGAGGTTCCAAAAACAGAACAGACTTTTGAAGAACGCCTGATACTCAAAGCTTTCTTGCTGAAGTTTGTTAATGCCTATTCGCCTATCTTCTACGTGGCCTTTTTCAAGGGGAGGTGAGTATAATGCTGTCACACGTGGCCACTTGTCACTAAGACTGGGGCCCCTGCTAGAGTCATCTTGTCCCTGCTGCCCATTCATGCCCTCAGTCCTATTCACCACTTCCATCCCCACCTTGTCATTCCTGAAGCAATGGCATTAGCACCACATCATTTTGGATTAGAATCTTCGGATTCAGGTAATGAGGGAAACTGCAAGAATTTGACCCTGGGCCCCAGAGGGTGAGTCTTAGAATAATCTGTGCCTCCCAACTTTGAGAATGAGGTGGGAGGGAATTTCAGGTCTAGTGAGTGGCGCAGAAGACTTGCAATACAGTTCTGACACTAGCTATCCTGAGTTAGCACAGCTTCACAGAGTAAGAGCATGGTCTTCCATGAGACTGCCCTCACTCTGGTCACTAGCTGCAGGTCCTGGGGTTCCTGTGTGACTCATGATTCAGACCCACTGGCTACGACCACTAACTCCTCAGCCTTGATAATTCTCTAAAATGACTCACAGAACTCACACTTATGTACTATACTTAAAATTACAGTTTTATTATAGAAAGGGGGTACAAATCCAACCCAGCAAATGGGAGAGGCACATAGGGTGAGATTTAGGAAGGTCCTAAACAGAAGCTTCCATGTCCTCAGGATGGATTAGTTTCCTGGCACATTGATGTGCACCAACCAGGAAGCTCATCCAAGCCTCAGTGGCCAGAATTTGTAAGGTTGCAGAACATAGGTAGGTATGATTGGTTGAATCTTTCACCATGTGACTGAGCTCAGCCTCCAGCCCTCCTGCCTTCCCCTGAGGTCAGGCTGCTATTACATGGATCAAAGGCCCAATCCACTCATCACTTAGTTGGTTTTTCTGGAACAGCCTCCCGCATCCTGAGTGATCTCATTAGCATAAGTTTAGGTATAGTCCCAAGGGCTCACCATGAATAACAAAGAGACTCCAACTGAGACGTTATAGGGATTTAGAGGTTTCCCAAGAACTAACAACAAAGGCCAGTCACATTCTTTATTATACAACCTGTCTAGATGTAAATTCACTTCTGATGAATATGGTCAGATCACTTGACTACCTATAAGAAGATTTCCCAGTAATGATAAACTTTGTCAGGAAAGCTTTCCTATCACTAAAACCTCATCACGCAGGCATCATAGCAAGAACTGTTCTTGTACATATTTGATAGTTTCTTATAAATGTGTTGTTGACTAAAACCACAGCCTCCTTCCTGGGATCTCTGCTCTTGACTCTTATGAAATTATAGTGGTAGAGAGACTGTCCATGTTACTGGGTATATACTCCACTGGTGCTTTCTCTCTAGATTTAATATAATAGCAAGTTTTATACATGGATGTTCCAGGCCAAAAAATAGGGTCCTGGCCCTTAGATAAATTTGCGGTATATTGAAAGAGATGGTCTTGTCAACAGCACAGTGCAGGAAATGCCATAAAAGAAGTGTTAAGAAAGTGATGGGGAAATACTTAATTGTGAACAGAGATAGTAAGAAGACTTCACAGAGAAGGACAGATTTGAGCTGAGCCTTAAATAGATGGGTATGATTTCAACAGGTGGACGAGGGGCTGACATTGCAAGTGAGAAGGAATCTTCTCATTACTTCTGGTTCCATGATTAGCTTTGACCTCTCTGCTTCCCCTCACCCACCTGCCCCTCCTCTTGTTCCCCAGAAAAATAGACCCTACTTGGAAGAAGCATGAGGCAGGCTGCTTCCATTCCTTCAGATACTTTGAGTAAGAAGTCTGGATTTTTCTTTTCGGATCCCAGGAATCTGTACTTGTAACTTTGGCCCATCTCTCCCTTCATTTCCTGGGAAATCAAAAGCTCTCACTGAGGAGCTGCAATCAGAACTCAATTCTTTAAATTTTTTTAATAGTTTATTGTCATGCTGGTTTCCATACAACACCCAGTGCTCACCCCACAAGTGCCCTCCTCCATGTATCTGAACTCAATTCTTGGCATTGGTTGGGGGAGGTAGGTGCACAGAGAGTAGTACACTTAGAGATCATGCAAACCTTGTGGTGTTTAGGCTCAGAGATTGTCACACGTGTAACCCACACATGTGACCTTCCCAGCCTCAGCCCCTGTTCCCTGCAACCCTAGGTGGTCCAGGTAATGGCCTTGGGTGATTTAGCCCCCATACTGGCCGGTACTTTCAAAGAGGACGCTGGGAGGTGGCTGTTCCACTCAGAAGGCCATGCCTACAAGCAGCCCTGCCTTTCTCCTTCCCTAACTCTCCCATACTTGTGGATTGCAGGTTCGTGGGCAGACCTGGAAGCTATGTCTATGTGTTTGATGGCTACCGCATGGAAGAGGCAAGTATAGTCACCAGTGTTCCATGGCTGGCTGGTGGTTTGTCAGTGCGCCCTGGCCCCAGCCGCATCCTTACCCCATTTCAGCATGCTTTACTTCTCACCCTTGATTCTGTGAGCACCCCTTGGTCTTAACCACATCTTCTCTTATCTTCTCTTCCGGGCAGTGTGCTCCAGGTGGCTGCCTCATGGAGCTCTGCATTCAGCTCAGCATCATCATGTTGGGGAAGCAGCTGATCCAGAACAACATCTTTGAGATTGGAGTCCCGTATGTAATGAAGTCTTCTTACCTCCTTGTTTGCCACCAGGGACTAGCCCAGCAGGGCCAGACTTTCAGCCGGGTGTTCCCTGCCTCCTCCCCTCAGAGAGCCTGGTTATTTACTTCTCTGCCCACTTGCCAATAATTTTCCCCATGAGGCAGCGCCCCTCCCACAAGGCTTGTCTGCCCATCTGATTGGGGAGGTTTGAGGTTCAGAAAGATGAAACGCTTTCTTAAGTAACATAATGACTAAGTGGCAGAGCCAGGAGTCAGGCATCTCGGACCTCAAAGTGTAAAATATTTTTAATGCTTGCTGTCCTCCCACTGAATAAGTAATAAAGACTTTGATTATGGTGGGTAGAAATGAATACGAAAGGGGGAAATACTATGTAATGCTTTAGACACATGTCTAAGAAACTGGAATATGTGGTCTTGGAGGGGTGAAGGGTGCAGAGCTGGTAAAGCTCGGGCTAGATTTGCATATGGATCGTCTCTCTCCTCCCGCATGGTTTTATACAAATTTCATAGAAGGACTTCTTTCCCTTAAGTGTTGCATTGAGATCAACTTGGAAATAAACACAGACTTGTAGGCACTGGATCTAAGAGAAAAAAAACTCAGTAAGTGAAAATCTACCTTCAGGTCAAAGAAAACTGTAAACCCTACCCGCCCCCACCCCAACTGCCACTGCCATCACCACCACCACTGCCACACGTTTCTATTGCATTTTGGTGTTCTTATACCATTACTTGGGCTGAATGCTCAGGGTGCTTTTCTGCACTCATACTGACACAATCTCAGGTGGCCCTTGGTTGTGTGTTTTTCTTGGAGGAGGACTGGCAAGAATGTTGGTGCCTAAGCATCTTGTTTCACCTCCCTGCTGTAGCCAGCCTCTAGTCATCAGGTGGGAAATCATCAGTTTTGAGAAACCCAGTCCTCTGAATCTGTGCCCCGTCCCCAGCTTCCTGATTGACAGTCATTCAGTGATAGTCCAGCGAAGCTGGTAAGACACATGGTCACAGTTCCCCTGGAACTTACCATCTCGAGAGAGAGAACACATTTGTTGTGGATAAACATCCAGAAAATATACAGACTAAGAAAAGATGTACCAAAGCCACATCTGGCTTCTTTGAAGCTAAGAGACCAGCCCCTCCACTGCTGCTACAAAGGAAAGTCTCCATTCTCCTTCAGACATCTGGGGAAGACACCTGTCATTCCAGTGTATCATTATTCTGCTCTGGATGGAATTGTATACAGCTTGCAGGCATGAGATTTATTCATGCCTGGACATCTGCTCTACCACTTAGCCCATTTACTCTGGACCAGAGGCCTTTTATAGGTAGAAGAGAGGCAAGAGCTCAGGCATATGTTTGGACAGCGTATTGGCCTGTCCCCCACCCAGAAACTCCATCAGCTCCATAACAGATGAAATTAACACATGGCTCTTTGCCTTGAAGGCTAAATTTTCTCATTTATGCTTGGTAAGTGTTTAATATGCCACACTTTAATTGATGGCAATTGCACGGTGACTCATGAAACTGGGGACAAATCACTTCTCTAAGTCTTGCTGTCCTCATCTCCTGATGAAAATGATGGCATTAGAATCATCTCCAAGGTGTTCTCATTTCAGCTGTGACATCCTGTGAACCTGTCCTCTATTCGGTGAAACTGAGTACTGCTGCTTTCAAATACAAGCCACTTCTGTTTCAAAAGATTGTTCCTCATTTCAGTTTCTAGTCTGCGAAAGGACACATACAACATACCTATGTAGTTAATTATAATATATATGAACTATATAAGATATATAGTTAATTATAACAATAACTATGTAGTTAATCCCTGAGGATGTAAAGCAGAAATCCTTCTACCAAGCCCTAGAGTTTTTTGTCTCCAAAGTTCCTTATAATTTTACAGGTTGTATTTTGAATTCAGTTACATGAGATCACTATGATGGTGATTATTAGATTTTCTACTCCTTACTCAGAACCCACTCTCAATAAATTAGACTCCGTCCAGTCCAGAGTTCAAGCACCTGGTGCTATCCTTATATGTATGATGCAGTTGAGAAACATGAAATAAGCAAGAAAATAAAAAGGAGTCTTTCCTAGTCAAAAGAGAAATGACAGTTGAGCCTGACAGTGAGGAAGACGAGGTGTAAATTATAAGAATTAGACCCAATGGTCTTGAATTCTTTGGAGGAGGTAGCACAATTCAGTAAGACAGAGACTGTCCAACAGATCTGGGTTTAAATTGAGCCAGTATAATATACTCACTGTGTAACCTTGTTAAAGTTATTCTAGAAAGATTTTCATGCAACCTGGCTTATGTACAAATAAAGGTTGGATAAATGCTCCACTGTCTAGAAAATAGAGCATATGAAATCCAAGAAAGGAAGAACCATTCTTAGGGGCTCCAGGCAGCCAAGGTGTTACTGAGCGTCATTAGCTTTACATTTGTAAGTGATACTTTGTGAGTGTTGCGAGCCCAAGAGTGAAATTGAAAAGACCAAGTCAGGAGCACTGTTTTTCTCTTCTGTTCAGGGCCTGATGGCTTTGGCTCATGTACCTTCAGAGCCTACATCAAATTATTTCCCCGAGGGAGATAAATATTAATCTCAGAGGCCTGATTTGATTTTTAAAAACAGAAGCAAGTCTGAAGAATTAGATGGGCATGGAGGAGGGCACTTGTGGGGATGAGCACTGGGTGTTATATGGAAACCAACTTGACAATAAACTAAAAAAAAAAGAATACTTGAAATAAAAAACATGAGAGTATACAGTTATAAGATGTTTATCATCTACTTTTGAAAGCAGTTTTCTCAGATTCTTCCAAAGAAAGTTTTAAAATATTAGAGACTATCTAATTGACCTTTATCAGTAAGCCTGGTAGTCAGTTATCTCTCTCCCTGAGGGTGAAGGGTGAAACATTCTTATTAGATTCTGTGCATGTGTGAGAGTGTCTTAGAAAAATACCGTAACCACAATTTTAATGCCATTGATAATCTTATAGTCCGGTAGGTTTCTTATAGAACATTGTTTCCCAATCTTCAGTGATTTGTGAACTAACCTTTAAATTGTTTTTCCATAACTACCTAAGTGGCTATTGCATATTAATTTCCTCTAAACCAACTCACTTGTTATTTAAATTTGTAACATTTCTGAAAATGGAAAATGTACACTATCAGCTACTGTGAACAGCAAATCACAGTAGAAAGAAATGCAATCAAAAGTAACCATTATTAAACAACCAATGACATTAGCTTAAGATCCGCATTCTCCTTGTTCCAAAGGAAGCTGCACAACCACTGGGGAGTTGTTAAAGACATGCCAGCAGCAGGCTAGGGTTTTCTCCTTGACCACCATCAGAGGGGCTGAACAGGAGCAGGAAAGGAAAGAACTCTCCCAGATGCTCTCAGGAGATGAGGGCCAAGTGTAGAGACCTCCAAAGGTGTCAGATGAACTGCTGGTGGAATGTGACTGTTGCTTGGGAAACGTTGCTTTAGAGCAATATTATCACTTCTTAATCCCACAGGCTTCCACCAGGCTGGCACAGACACCAGGCATGTCCATGGACACTGTACAGCTGCCCTTTGGGACCTGGATAAGCTCCACCAGCTCTCTCAGACTCTCCTTTGCTGCCCCTAAATCTGGCAGGTGTCCCAGACAGGGCGGTGCAGAAGCCTAGCTCCATCCAGGCACCTTCCACCAGACGGCAGCAGTCCCACCTTGGCTAGGCCTGATTCAGAGACCCTGGGGATGCAAACACAAAGTGCTTCAAAGGGAGGCCATAAAACTGGGGGCACTAGACTCTTTAAAGGCAGCTCTGCGACTAATTGAGGACATGATAATAAATAAAACTGGATTGCATGATCTGGCCTTGAACTATCCCCATTCAGCAACCCCAGGCTGCTAGGGCCTGACACAGTTGTGACAGATACTTTCCAGAGAGAAACTGGATGGTTTTAAACATTAGAGGCCCCAGAACAGTGCTCATCAGCAGCTCCATCTGAGATGACTTCAGACATGGTGGGCGGTATGGCAGAATCTGTGCTATTTATTACCTGAGCCCCATCAGGGGTTTCCATTCCCTCCCTGCTGCCCCCCCCCCCACTTCGCCTTTCCCATATGTGTTTGTGCAAAATAGACTTTGGATACAAATCAATTGGTACCCCTAAAATGTGCTGTCCCATGTCCCAACTTCTTACCATAATTTTATCTCAAACTTAGCTCCAGTCTTCCTTGAAGGAAAGTTGGAAGTGGGCCTTTTATCATTCAGAAAGATGGATTTTTTTTTTTTTAAATAAAAGGTAAAAATGCTACCTTTTCCAAATGCCACATTCTCTCCTGGGCAAAGTCTGAGACAGAGCAAATAGATCAATACTTCCACTAGCAAAATTCCCCTTCCCATCCCTATTCTTACTAAAAACAGATCACATCCCCAAATAGTTGTAATGTACCCTGGACATAGCCAGTAAGATTCTATAAACTTTATTTTTTTTTCAGTAAATGTGATAAATATTACATTTCAAGACATTAAACAGTCTCTCTTTAAAGCCATCACAGGCAAAGGAGGTCTGTGTTCTTAAAGACAGTGGAATCAGGCCATTAATCATTAGTTTAAGGAACAAATTTGAACCTTGTCAGGTGTCAAGGAAAGGAATACATAGCTCAGAGGTTGCTATGTTTGTCTTGTTTGGCCCATTTAGGGCTCAGTTCTGCCTTCTCTAATGAGGATTGAGGCATGCGGAGCTGCCTGGGGCCCAGATTCCTGCGGCGGGAAGGCCCAAGGTGTGACAGACAATCACCATGGTCTTGGGGTGAGCCCATGGGGCACAAGCAAAGGAAAGGCTCTGAGCCTTCCGGACAGTTTCTCAGACCTGTCATGAAAAAGGGACAGAAAAATAGCAGAGCAGATGAAAAGGACAAGGAGGTAACATCAAAGGAGTTATTTTAATGAGTGAGTGCATCATACAGTCAGAGTCGTAATCTGAAGTTTTCCAAACGGCCCATCTGTATGTTATACAATTTGCAGGATTCCTGTTAGATCCTTTTCTTGAGGGAATTTCTTTATTAATTTTTTTAATGGTCACTGAGATCTCCAGGAGGGGAACTTCTGGGAAGGAGGCGTTCATAAGAATTATTTGTGGGTTCTTTTTCCCCCTCATCGTCTTTTATGTGCCCACAGTGTATTACACAGTGACGCAGAGTCCTTCCTGAAGCTCCCCTTCTGTCCTTCTCTTTTTTGCCACATGGACTCACAGGTGGCCTTTTGTTCCTCTGACTGATACTTTCTTGCTCTCAGAAGTCTCCTCTCCCTCTCCCCACCCCTGAACTGTTGGTGTTCCTTCCCTGTGCTCCATCCACAGGTGGGGCTCATTGCTATGGTTTTGGTTGCTCTCTCCAGGATGATTCTCATTATTATTAGCTTCCACCCAGATCTGTTTTCAGGGCTCTAGACTCCTGTATAAAATGCTTACTGGACATCCCTAAGTACTTGTCCCGTGGGATCCTCTGCCTCAACGTGCCCACCTCCCCCTCATCAAAATGGCCTCTTCTCTAGTGTTTCTTGTCTCAGCAAACTGTACCACCATCTACACACATGCCCGAAGACTCCAGAATGGTCCTTGGTTTCTCCTCCCCACATTCAGGTCACCACCAGCTTCTTAACTCTGCTTCCTCGAGCCTGTCTCAATCTGCCTCCTCTTCCTCCTGTCCACTGCAATCACCCTGGACTCTGCTGCCATAATCTGTCACCTAAGATGGCCAACAAGGCTTTCCATGCTGTGAACTTGGGCTGCCTTTTGCTCTTCGCTTTCCTCACTTTTCCTCTCCTACTCCATGCTTTGAGCACATGGAGTTCCATTCAGTCCCTTCTCTGAGCCTCTCTCATATTTGCCTTTGGCTCCTGCACGGATGATCTCTGCCTGAACACATCTTCACCCATCATGCCACTCTCCCTTTCCTATGGTTCTGCCATCTTTTATCATTTAGTTGGTTTACGTATTTTATGTATCTCTTCCTCGGGGAAAACATCACCTGCTTTAGGTCAGGTTAGTTTTCTTTGTTTCATGTTGTCATAATTACCTAAATTTCTCCCTTAATGATACTCACTACACATTATTGGTAGTACTTAAATGTCCACTTTCCCAGCTAGATGGCCTCATTTAACATGTCAGATGTCTTTTTTTTCTTGGAGACCATCCTCTGGGAATCTTCATTCTCCTGTTCAAGCCAAAACTGTTCACTGAACCTTCTATAGAGCTGTCATTCCCAGTTAGATCCAGCACTTCCTTTTTCTGTGAATTTCTTGTTTGCTGGACTCCATTGTTACCTTTCTTGTTTTATATTGTTGGTTGGTGAAATTCATTCTCCAGGAACTTCATGAGAGCAGATGCCCGAATATCTTATTAAAAACCTTGTTTTCAAAGGCACGCTTTACATTTCTTTCTTCTGCCTTTGCACTTGATTTATACTTTGTCTGGTATAAAATCCTTTGCTAAATAAATCATTTGCCTTCTCAATATTAATAAATTTCTCTGGGACTTCTTAATGTCAAGGGCTGATGTTAAGAATTCTAATATCTTTTTGTTCCAAATAACTTTTAGAGGCTCTGTTTGTCTCTCTGGTCATGGAAGCTTTTAGAATCATGTTCATGATTCCTAGAGTTGTGAAATCTCATGGTGATGGGCTTTAGCAGAAGTCCTTTTTTTCATCATTATGCTGAGTGGTTCCTTTCAATCAGAAAATGCACATCTTTCAGCCCTGGGACATTTTCTTGTATTTCTTTATGCTTTCCCCACCATTTTCTCTGTCTTCTCTTTATGATTAAATGTTGGAGTTGCTAGATTAATTAATTTTCTTATCTTTTCTTTCCTATTGTCTGTCTTTTTTATATTCTCTGTAAGTTTATTGATTTTTTTTACCTCCTATCATTTTATTGAACTTATTTCAGATCTAGAATTTCTCCAGTTCATTTTTTTCCTCTGAATAAACTTTTTGATCCTGCTGATGTTGGAGAAGTGTAGGGTGGATAGAGATGCTAGGGTCTACTATTCCTCCTTAAGCAGTGCCTTGACCAATCACTGTCGCCTGCCTTTGGCAATACCTAGTGCCTGAAACTCCTGAACCCTTTTGAGATTCCAGCATGAGAGAGCTTGCTTTTTTTCTGCTGCCTTTCACTGCAGGCAGTTGTTGTTCAGCCATCACAGCTTTGCTAACCCCTTTATCCACTGTCTGTCTTCCAAGATATTTATTAACATCACTTATACACTGCTGTATTCATGACTATTTTCTTTAACCTTGTGGTTTTGTATATGTTAAAATTCATTCATTATCATTTTAGTAGCATTTCAGAAGAGAAAATAGATATATACATGCATTCAATTTTCCATCTTTAATTAAAACCACTAATTATTCTTCACTAAAAATTTGGCCAAGTTTTCTGATTACGGGTATCTGGAGGAGAAGTCTCAATTTGAGTTCTGATTCTGAACCTCCCTTCCTCCATCCTTCCCTCCTCTTCTTTTCCTTTTTTCTTTTCTTTTCTCTCTTCCTTTTTTTTTTTCCACCTCTCCTTTTGCCCTGACCTACAGACAGGGTCTTGGCCAGTCCATACTATTTGGCTTCTTAATCTTTAGGATTCACCTAGATTTTTCTTAATTTCTTACTGTCACAGAATTCTTGCTTGCTCTTTTATTATGAAATATTGTATTTTACTGTTGTTCTGTGGATCTCAACTCGTTCTTTAAATCCTTCTGTGATGGTGATAATGATGATGGTGGTAATGATGATGGTGATGACAGGGACAAGGATAAATATGTTTATTGAGCATTTAGCATGTACCAAGCCCTAAGCTAAGCATGTTACATAGATTATCTCCTTAACTGACCCTATGGGCTAGCTGATAATTTATTTTCTGATAGATAAGAAAATTAAAGCTTATGGAGTTTTAATAGCTTGACTGAGAAAATATAGCTGGTGAGTTGTGAAACTGGGTTTTAAACAATTATTTTCTGACATCAAATATCAGACTTTTACCCACTACACTACGCTACTATACCGCCATCTTCTTGACGGCAAATGGAACTAGACAAGACACTGATCAAAACATTGTTTTGAACCATTAGGTTTCCACTAACTGTCAGAAGCACTAACAACGGAATGCCATACCTAATCATATTGAGAATGCTCTTCTGGAAATAGCTACACAGGGGTTAAATGATCCTGTGTGGGGAATGTGGAGGGAGTTCCTGCATTGGATGGAACATGGACTTCAAAATCTCTTTAACTTTTCAAGTCTATGATTCTCACTGTTCTGCTCTTAATTCTCCTCCCAACCATCTCCTAGAAACTTTCCCTTAGACTGATTAGCAGAACTGGCACCTTGTTCCTTTACCTAATTTCATTCCCTGTGATTGTGCATTAATGGGAAGTGTGAAAAGACCATACCTTCAGGCATATTTTAGCATTTAATATTAAAAATAATAATAGTTATTATTTATTGAATGCTTACTATGCCCAGATGTTATGCTAAGGATTATATAAGTATTGTTTCACTTAATCCTAATCCCAACCCTGATAGGCTGGGCCATTTTTATCTTGGTTGATTTAGTCTACTTGGGCTGCCATAACAAAATATCACTGACTGGGTGGCATAAATAACAGAAACTTATTTCTCACAGTTCTGGAAGCTGGAAAGTCCAAGATCAAGAATTGGCAGAGTTTGGTTTCTAATCAGGGCCCTCATCCTGGCTTGCAATAACAATCACTAACTGTGTCCTTCCTTGCATGGTGGAGAGATAAGAATCACTGTCTCTTCCTTTTCTTATAAAGCTACCAGTCCTATTGGATTAGGACCCCAGCTTTATGACCTCATTTAATCTTAATTACCTACTAAAAACCCTGTCCTCAAATGCAGGCACATCTGGGGTTTGTGCTTCAACAGGTGAATCTTGCGGGGGAGGGAGGGGTGACTCACTTCAACCCATAAGAGTGGTGGACAGCATTTAGCTTGGCTTTAATGAAAGCTGAAAATGTTTGAGCTGGAAGGAAAGCATCTTTCTAGTACTTTCTAGACATCCTCTCTTCTCTTCGTGTTAGACAGTTAGGAAGAAGGGCCCACTCTTGCTGCTTATCAAACAGTAAGAAGAATTCAGTTTCTTTGGGTTTGAAGAAACCTGACCCTTTGTTGGGGGAACCTTTCATTATCTTGTTGAAAAACCTCAGGTTGTCATTAAGAAAGAAGCAGTCCTTTTAGTGTCTCTCTGTGTGTCCTTGGAGCAGAGAGAACTACAGTGTCAAGAAGGCTTAGTTTTGTCCCTCCTCCTGTCTGTAGAACTAACTCTGTCCAGAGCCTTTAGTGACTGGTCCATTTCTTTCCCAGAAAGCTAAAGAAACTACTTCGGAAGCTGAAAGATGAGACACAACCTGGAGAAACAGACTCTGCCCACTCAAAGCACCCAGAGCAGTGGGACCTAGACTACAGCTTGGAGCCATACACTGGACTGACTCCAGAGTACATGGAAATGAGTAAGATACCATGATCTTTCCTTCTACTGGGGGCAGGTTCACACAAGGGGTCTGCAAAATGAGTGAGGAAAGGGATAGGGAAATGACTAGGGCAATCCCTGCTTCTTCCTGGGCTTCATGTCTACACAGTGTCACTTTTAGTGCCACATGGAAGTTGAGGGTAGGGCAGAAGGAGTCCTGGAATGAGAAGCAAGAGCAACTCTGTCACCACCTTGACACTAGGGTGATACCCTTTTCTTCTTGGGCTTCCTCTCCTCATCTATGATATGAGAAGCTTGGTCTCTCAGGTCTCTTCCCATGGTTTCTGGCATTGATAAAGCTGAAAGGGAAATAGTGAAGTCTGAAATTTAAGAATAGAGGTGCCATTAAGGAAGAGTAAAGTAATCCTGCAACACTCAGGACAAGGACACATAACATCTTTGACGTGGAGAATATAGAAGAGTCCTCCACTCTACTCAAGTAGGGCTGGATAACATGTCAGCTTTTCTCTTAAAAAGTTGGGATGTTTTGTTTGTGGGATAAGAGGTCTATTTCTAGTTACGGAGCCTCTTACTATTCTCGGATAAGGCTTGAAAGCAAGAGTGTAGGTAGTACAGGCTGGTAGAATCGAGTCATCTCAGATGTGTTTGGAAGCCATAAGTTCTTTATGATGGATCAGCTGCCTTCAGACTCTTGGTTTCTTGTGAATAATCCTGACCTTTTATTGGGGTAGATATTTGAGAAGCCTCTTCACAAGATTTGGAACTAATGAATTAAAAACATAGGACCAAGAGGTCAGCCATATCATCTAAACATTTATTCCATCTAGAATGTATGGAGAAACATCAGTGAGACCCATCAGAAGAATCACTTGGTCATTGGAACCTGTCATTGCTTTTGCATAATGGCTCCTGACTCCTTTGGTTAATAGCTTGCAGTAAGGGGCCACTGATGTTTCTGTACACCAGGTCCCTCGCTTGCTATTTCTAGTGGATATTTCTCCTCTTTTGTTTATAAGAACGTGTGTATGTATATTAAGGGTAGAGGGATGGACAGGGTCTAGATTAGATGGCCATAAAAGGTCTGTTCTAGTTCTGGGGTATCTAAAATTCCAGGCAAAATCTGCACTTTGTAATCTAAATAAACTCACCAAAAGAGAAACAATCATATCTGCTTTGGGAGCAATAGGCTAGGAAAATATCAAGACTCAGTTTATGGAAATATGTAGCTCCCTTATGCTTTTTACCTTTACTTAAGTACTACCTCTGATCCCTCTCCAGCACTGAGCCACGTTTTTACACAGAGGTGATCTCTCATACTCCAGATGCCACTCGATGTCTGCCATCCATCAGACAGACATTACTGTCAGAGCCTGAGGCTTCCATTTGGAAAGGGGCTTACATTAAAAATCCTTGGGCTCTGGGCTCCCAACCTCCACCCTCCAACACTAGTCCCCTACTCCCACCACCTAGCTATCCAGGTAGGTTTTCCTGGCCTGTCTGCCTGTCTAGATAGCTGGCTGTTTCAAAGGTTCCTCTTTTTGGTCCTTAAGAGCAGAGATACTTGAGCTCTACTCCCTGGGTTCAAATCCTGGCTTTGTGACACAACTATTTGGACAGCTTTGGGTAAGTGGCTAACTTTTATGTGTGTCAGTTTGCTTTAGCTATTAAAAAAAAGATATTAATAATAATCTCTACTTCATAGGATTGTTGTATTTAATGAATTCATATCTGCAAAGTGCTTAGAAGAGCATCTAGCATATATAAAAGCTGTGTTGTCAAGTATTGCTGATTCTCTTAATGGTCTTGAGGCCCTGGGAAAGCCACGTGTAGGGATATAGGCTGCACTTTGTCAGCCACCGTATCACTGAATGGACACCCACTATGTGTTCAGATGTGAACACTTTACAAAATAATGAGAAGAGGGGAAAAAACAGCAAGAGCTAGAAGATTTAGTGGCTTCTGGAATAAGTTTATACCATGATTGTAAAGAGTGAAATTCATTCTGTAGATTAAACAAAACACGCGCGCGCACACACACACACACACACACACACACACACACACACACACACAACTACTTACAGGTTGTAAGGGAACAAAACAACCATATAACAGAAGGGTTGAATATAGAGAAAAGAAGGGAACATATCTCTCAGACTTACCTCATTTCAGCCCAATGTTTACTAGTATTTTGGTGCCATTTCTTTCTAGACCCCTTTTGTTATGTATATGATCATATGTATATGATCGTATATACACATTTGTTGCTGTTTTTCAAATTAGCATTAGGTGAATAAATATTTCCAAGTTGTCATATAATATTCAAGACTAAGAGCTGCATAATAAATAACCCCTCTAATAAATGTACAGTAGTTTATTTGCAGATTTTCCAGTGAAACACATTAGAGACTCGTTTTCCGATTCTTCCCCTATTTTGATAATCTAATACGTATTATCTCCATGCATATAATCTTTTACATATTTGCTAATGATTTCCTCAAGATAGAGTCCCACAGATGTGATTACTAGATCTAAGGTACAGCCATTATATAGTCCTTGATTTATTTTACCAAATTGCTTTCTAAAAGGATTAGACCAATTCACCAAGCTACAGGCAGTGTGCAAAATGCCCTCCTAGTGAATATAAATGATTTAGTAGCCTGAAGTAATGTGATATGAAAGAATTATCAGTGTACAGTAAGTTTGAGACGCTTCACCCCCTATGGCCACCTCATTCCACCTCATTGGTTTGAATATTCCAGACCCCTCCTTCAAGACTTTGCTTTCCATGGTGCTTCCCCTGTGAAGTATCCCTAGACCAAGCCCCATTGCTCCCAAGAGGAATCATCAATTATTTGCTTTTCTGTCCCATTACATATGTTACACCCACTGATGGTGTATCTTCCAGAATTATGGTAATACTGCTCACATGTCTGTTCTTCTGCAGACCCAGACTATTAGATTCTAAAGAACAGTGTATAAGAATCATAGCTTATTCTTCTTCATGTCCTCCATAACCCAGCACGTTTCCTGGTATATAACAGACGCTCAGTGTGTCTAGATGAGTAAATGGATGAATGATTTCTTAGTGAGGGAAGATTTATTAACAGAGGTAAATTTTTAACAACTTTAAGTGGAAAATGAAGGATCATTTTCAAAGCGGGGAGGAGGGGAAGGGAGGTGGTGGGCATGGAGGAGGGCACTCGTGGGGATGAGCACTGGGTGTTATATGGAAACCAACTTGACAATAAACTATTAAAAAAAAGTGGGGTTTGGCTGATGGTTGGTCAAGGATGTTTTGAAGAGATTTTCAGCTGTAGGTAAGAGGTCAGGCTTGATTCCTGAGGTCCCTTCTCGTTCTGACAGTCTACATATTAATGATAAGAGTAAGGGAGAGCATTCCAAGAAAAAGGACTCGCAAGTTCAGAATCTCCTGGCCACAAGTAAGTGTTGATGTAGCAAGTAGTGGTTTTTCTGGGTAGAGAGGGTTTAGATAAAGACCTGCTACGTTAATTTGTCTGAAGATCAGACAGATTTGCATTTCACATCAGACCGTAGGGAGCAGTTATAAAATCTTGGCCAGTGCTGTGACTCGTTTCCCTTGAGGAGATAGGCAGCAAGTATAGAAGGGAGGTAGTAAGACTAAGAAAGTAAGAAGAAACACAGGTGCACTCATTCACTCATTCTTTCATTCATCAGACATGTATTAAGCATATAAAGGGAGGAACAAGTTTGGAGACCAGGACAGAGCCTTCAACAGTTCAGGATGATGTTGATTCAGTCAACAACTCAGTTCATACTAATTCAGCCTTCTTTAGAGGAGGAAGCCTGAATCACACATGGGTTTTCCAAGCTGGGTTCCACAGAAACTCACTCCCAAAATTCCTCAGGTCATTTTGCTAGGCTATCAGCCACGTTAGAGACATGACTATTTTATTTCATATTTTATATAGGTGCAAGAACTATGTTTCTGGGTTAGAGCCCTTTTATTCCTTTGTCTCTGGAACATCCTCTTATTCTTGTGAAGGGAGTATTTGCTCCCATGTACAATCAAAGACCAGACTGCACAGCAAATGTTACCAAATATTACTCCATCTAGCAATGCAGGCTAAGTGAGGGTGGGGGTGGCTCTGTAGTCAAACAACCAGGCTTCCAGTCCCAAGCCTGCTGTGGCTAGTTACATGACTCTGGGCTGATGCATAAAGCCAGCCAGACTCAATAGATTTAAGGATAATAGCACCTGCCTTACAGGATGGTTCTGAGAAGTAGATCATAATCTGACATAGTTAAAAAACAGTGCTTAGTCCACATAGGTTGTCCATGAATATGAGCTGCCACTGTTCTTGTCAAGATTCCAATGTCTTTCCCTTTAACCTAGGAATTGACTAAAAACAGTTTAAAGCCCTTACTGTAGTGACCCCCAGAGGTTTTCCTGACCTATTAGCATAGGGTTGGGCAATAATGTTGAAAGACTGTGGGTACCAGACTCCAAGGCAAATCTAAAAATTGCATTCAAAAGTCTGAGAGGTAAACACTCCAAGATGTTTGTCTTTTCAGAGAAGCCCTTAGGGTCCTCCTTGTCAAGTCTGGCATCGCAAATGGGCTCCTTTTGTCATCTGTTTATCTAAAACCCACAAACTTTTGTTCCTCCAGTCATCTAAAAAATAATCATTATTGTCTTCCTGACTCAGGAATTCAATTATCCCCCTCAGGGCCTTCCTCCAGCTTCTTAAATACAGCTTAAGCTTTGAGGCCCTTAATGTGGGTGACAAGATGAATTTTTTCTATCATTCACATAGTCATTAGAGGAAACATCATTTTTCTTGGTTATGAGTTAACTTTAATAGAAAGGGAGGTGCGTTGTGCTTAGATATTTACTTATTCATTCATTTGGAGTGAAGGCCAGGTCATGACTTTGGAGGACTCAGGGCTGTCCACCAAGACTTGTAATAGGCACCCAGTGGGTGGAAACACACAGGGCAGGTCCTGCTCAGAAACCAGCATTGCATCACCCTCCTGAAATTGCAGATTTGGACTTCTGCGTTCAGAAGGAGCAACCCTGCATCGGCACAGATCGTGTCTTCTTCTCCAAGATTCCTCTCTGACTTTGCATCAACGGCCGCTGAGGAGAGGCCTGCTCTGTGTGACCCAGAGCCTTTTTATTCATGGCTCCTTCCCTCACTGGCTTTACCTCTACTAAGAATTTTGCATCCCTACTCAAGCCCTCACCCTTCCTCCTTTTTCTTCTTCTTCCACTTCTTTTTATTATTGACCGTGTTCCCCATGCTGTACTTTTCATCTCCTCGACTTATTTATTTTATAACTGGAAGTTCCCACCTCCTTGGCATGGCTCCAGATACATCCTAACTTGTCCCTTGCCTCCTTTTTCCCTGCTTTGCCATCTCCTTGTCACTTTTTAAAATGGCTTTGCTAAGGTACAGTCCAGAGCGTGTTCTCTTTCCTATGTAAAATCCTTCAACGTGCCAGACTTCCCTTTAGTGAAAGTTCCAGTGTCCTGCAAGGTACAGCTTGTAAGAGCATCCTCCAGCCGGCTCTGCGCATGCGCAACTGCTAATCTGCAGCCGCCAGGGCTGGATTTGCCTGTGCTAGTCCACCTGCCTGCAGCAAGTTCTTGCTGAGTTGCTCGGGCTCTAACCTGTCTCTTGGAAGCAGTTTTGGGCTCTTCCATCGACAGCTCCTCTCTTCTCCTACACCTGCTTTGGTAGAGGAAAAAAATGTAAGTTTGTGGGGGCAGAGACCCCCTTGTACCTCCCTGGTCTCACCACTTGGCACAATTCCTGGAATGTAGTAAGTAAGGCCATAATAAAATGTTTCTTGAATGAATTGCACTCTAGCTCCCTTCCTTCAGTGGCAGAGAAATAGAGGCCCCGCTTCTTTCTATCCCACGATATTTGGCCTGACCTCCCTTTTCACCATGGAGATATGTGTATATATATACTTTTCTTTTATATGCAGCAATTTTCATCTTTCAAGACCAAAGTGAACCACGTTTATTATCAGGGTTTCCCTCAAAGAAAAGTCACTTCTGGCTTTAATTTGTTCCTTTGCCTTCAGGGATCAAGTCATTAGCCAAAATGGACAGAGTGGAATGCTCTCCCTCAGACTTGGATTTAAGCTCAACTCGGATTTCACATCTTCCCTCTGCGGTGCCGCCATCCCAGCCATCCCCAAGTGCATTGCTGCTCCAGGACCTGTGCCAGGCAATCAGGGCACAGAGGCAATAAGTGGGCCCTGAGCCCTTCAGGACCTCAGGGTCTAGTGGCAGAGTGACAGGGGTAGACAGTTACATCAAAGGGCCTCGTTGGCTCGCACGCACACACACACACACACACACACACACACACACACACACAAATGCAGCTGACTGTGCTTTCTTCAGAGAGGCTAGCCCTTTTAAGCTTCCAGCCGATGGAGCAGAGGTGTGTTACAGAGAATTGTCCATTCTCTTCTTTGTTCCTGCTTGTAATCGCCAACTCACCAAACTTCCTTGGGTTCTGGAACCCATGTACTGAGACAGAACAAACTCTGGCCTGGAAACAGGAGACTCATCTCCCACCTACCACCTCAGGCTTGTTTTGAGACATCAGATAAGGCCAGGAGGAGAATCAATCCCAGGGGAGACATTTCTCCGCTCTTCTGTCCAGAGACTCAGCTCCTGCGTGACCATTTCCTGCCATCCTTACCACACAAACACACGTACAGCTCCCCCACCCTCCAGTCCCCTAGCTGAGAAATCTCAATGTCGCTGCTCATTCACTCTTCTGTCTCCACACACCTCCCATCCAGGCTCCTATCTTCCCTCTGGAATATCTCTGGAGGCTGCTTCTTTTGTTTAGCCTCTTAATCTCCTACACCTGGTGCTTTTTTCTACCACACCCTCAATACAGCCCCTTGCAACCACTCCCATCTCTCTGCTGCCCTGTTTCTTCTTACCATCCATTGTTCTAAAACTTCCAGGGTTCCCATATCTTTCCCAAGGCCTTTGTGGGACACTGTTTCCATGTATTTAACCCTAGGCCATCTTACACATTCTTGGGTCCAGCCAAAATGCACCCTAACAGACAATTTCTCACTCATAGCCTTCATTTCACTTCTTCCTCCCTGCCCTGGAATCAATCCCCTGTGCCTTCTTACTCTGCTGTCACCTCCTCCCCAAAGCAGCTTCCCTCCCTTCCTCTTCCCTTCTCCTCCTCCCCTCCTCTTTCCCCTCCTCTCCTCTCCCATTCCTCAGGATTTTAGCTGCTCCCAGTCCCACCCCAGGATTTCAGACAAGCTGTCTCCTAAGACAGCAATGCCTCTGATACTTCTTGGTAACTGATTTCCTGGGGGGCAGGTTCCTGGAGCCACACAGGGCCTTGCACACAGCGTGGGCACTGAAAACACACCAAAAAACCCTGTAAAGGGGTGACTGAACAGAAGAGGATCACTCATCTGGCTCCACCTTTCTCTTATCTAGGCTGAAACATCTCACTTCTAGCAATGCTGCTGTCAGTTCTCATGTATTAATGGGCTGATAATCCATTGAGTGGATTACCAAGAATCAGAGTTATCCCTGTTTGTCTTTCTCTGCCCTCCTCCTCCTCTCCTGTGTCTCCTCCACCTCCTCCCCTTTGCTTTTGTCTTCTCCCCTCCCCCAGCCCAGGCCTATTATGTACTCCTTTCCAGTGAGTAAGCCAAGGAAATAAGAGAAGGTGTAATATGAACCCTTCCATGCTGCTCATAGGTAGCAGCCCTGAGAAAGCTTGCCCAGAGAGAAGACCGAAGTCCACAAATGTCAAAACCTTGTTGGAGGCGATAGTTTCTGCCATCTCTGTGGATGACTAAAGTTTTGTGGTGGTGATCATCTCACTGCTTCTGATTTCTCTGCACCTCTATCTTCAAAGTGATGCCCCTTTTCTCTTCAGATGATCACTGTAGGGCAGAGCAAGCAATCTCTCTCCTTCCTGACTTCTCAAGGTGTCCAGTGAGAAGTGGATGTGAATCAGTTCTGCATTTAACTGCAGGTGTGACCTTGAGCACCTCCTATCATCTCTCTGAACCTCACTTTCCTCCTTGACATTAGAGGGAATTAGACTAGATGGTGAGTTTTTCTTTGCAGAGACCTGACCGACTGCCCTGTGGTCACAACCAACTGTGTAATATATCACAACTTAGGTGCTCCTACTGAAAACGTAGTTTAAAAATATAAGATAAAGCAGAGTCAACATCACCCTCACTTTCTCACATTTTTGAGTGAGAGAGCACAAAACCTGGCCACCCCAATGGAAGTGAATGGTACACATAATCATTTTTCACTGAGTGCCTTGACAAGAATAAAGAGTTTCAAACCACTGGACCAGGTAACCTCCAGGGTTTCTCCCAGTGCTGACATCCCAGTCCATATCCAGCTAGACAGTGCACCTTGAAGCCAAGAGGCCCAGGGAGTGATTCAGGTTGCCTAAGGTCGCCCCATAGACCTGTTAGTGGAACTGAAGCTAGAGCCCGTTTCCAAACCATTGTGTAACAGACTTTCATCAGGACTCATGGGAACTAGGGCATTAGTGTAGGGGCAGGGGTAGAGTGAGCCTTCCTCCTTCCTTCCCAACAGGCTAGACCTCCCAATTCCAGAAAGGCCCTTGTCTTGGGCTTTGAACAAAAATGAGAGCAGTGAAACCAAAGCTGCCCACTCCCTCTGGTGTGCCTGACATGGTGATCCCTGGCCCCGCTCTCAGCTGTCGGCTTCCTTCCCCGTGATCCTCAGGACCACCCATGCAGACAGGAAGTGCGCTGAGCCCACTCTGAGCCTGTCAGTTGTAATGGTGAGGCAGGTCATCAGTTGAGGGAGGCAGCAGGGGAGATATATTATATTTACATTTTTCTAAATTGAGCTGGAACCAGGGCCCAGCAGGCATGGGGGAGGGAGCATGAGGTGAAAGGGAAGCTGGGAGTTGGGGGGGTGGTATGTGGGAAGGTTGCTGGGAATCAGCCTGTGGAGGGGGCACTGGCAGTAGGGAGCTACCTCTGGGCAGTACTGGTGGTGGGGATGGGCCAGCCCCAGACAAAGAGAAACCTGAGAGTGAGGGATTAAGCTGGAGAAACCTGTGAGGGGAACAGCAAGCTTTCGAGGGAATCTCCAATATCAAACCCTTTTCCTGAAGAGCTTACTAAGAAGAACTTCAAGAGTAGTCACCCACCCCCATCTCTGAAAGGAGAAAAGAATGCTGGCCCAGGAGCAGGCCATGACATTAATCATCACTGTCCCCAACCCCAAAATGGGGCTTCAAAGTTTTTTGGCCACAGGCCCCTCACAGCCCCGTTGTGGAGTTTTCCTCAGGGCCAATGGGAGGAAATTCCTCAGTTGCTTTAAGGGCTGCAGACAAAGTTAGTTCTCTGTTACTTGTGGTAGTTCGAATTGTGCAGAGTGGACTTTGGCATAAGAATGTGGGCCCAAATTTAATTCTGTAAGTTCCCAAGAGAGTCCCAAGAATCTCTTAAGTTTATTGCCAGGTTTTCAGATAAATAAGTGATATAATTGGAGACCAGTGGCCTGTGTTCATATTCATGAAATTGTGAAGGGAACTTCTTGGGGGCAGGATTTGTGTTTTATTCATTCATAGTAACTAAGCACAGGGCCTGGCATACAGTAGGTGCTCAGTAACTGTTTGAAGAAGAAAGAAGAGAAATAAAGAATGAAAGAGGTGATTCTATAGTAAGGACCTTGAAGACAGAGTAACAATTGGACTCCACAGACATCACTGTTCATCAGAGCTCTCCAGCCCCACTGGCTGTGTTGACTTAGCTGGGACGGTCTACCCCGTGACGTCCCGCAACCAGGGGCCAAAATTTCTTGTTTTTAAGTGCTTATGTTTAGGGAATGGTATCCTCCAAAAGTCACACCTCCTAAAGCAATACAAATTGGTAGACTTGTCCAATCATTTGGATAGTTCAGGTAAAAGATCCTATGTAATAGTCAGCTATAGCTATGATAACACTTTATAACAAATGGCCCAAAATCTCAGTGACTTGCAACTGAGACAGAGACCAAAGAGCAATGGAAAGAGCTGGCTCCATATATCACTGAGTATCCTCCCCTGGAAATAATTAGGTAAAGGTAGCGCCTTACTAAAAAAAGAGCAGAAAGGTTCCAATATAACAGTGACTTAGGTGACACCCAAGATCCCTTCCATATTCTGATATTCTTTGGCCATGAATAGTAGGGACCATACTGGGTAATTTCCAGGTTTCCAACATACTGGATATATAAAACTAGTCCCAAGGATGTCTTAACTGTAAGTGATGAAATATTTCAGAGTATCTGTACAGGCATCAGCAATGAGGCTTAAATATTTTGTCACAGAACTCCAAGATTGTGTGCTACAAGGCAGTGGCTCAAAGAACCAGGAAATTCCTTTCCCTGAGCCATCCTGTTTATACAAACTGAGTCATCTCACTGGATAATCAGGCACCTGCCATCTTCTCCAAATGGCATATAAACACAATTCGGGCAGTATCCAGGGTCTCATTCCAGTATTTCTGGGAAGTAGGGTGAGTCACAGGTCATTTCTCTCTCTTTCTCTCTCTCTCTCTCACTCTCTCTCTTTCTCTGTCTGTCTCTCTCCCCCCCCTTTCTTTGAAGTAGACGTTGCTTGTCACTTTACTATGAGTCCCTCTCTCCATACATACTTCAGAGAAAAGGCAGGAGTGTATCTGGATACACTACCCCTCAGTGTACAATGGAAGACTTCTGATGAACAGGAGATGCCCAGTCAGTGCTTATGATATGAATGAATGAATGAATGAATGAATGAATGGAAGGCAGTCTTTAAGCTTTAAACTTCCTGAGAATGCCACCACTTTCCCATTTCTCTTGTTGCTGGAATAACCCGGAAGCTTAGAGTGAACTCTGTTGTTCAGCTGTTGCCCCATGATAGGTCCTTAGAGTTTGCATATTTGTTTCTCCCTCTTTTCTCTGTTACTTCCTTTTTTCTAAAATGCCATAAACCTCATTATGTGTTCCTTTTGTTGACTCTTTCACAGCTCTTTGGGAAGATGAAAGGGGAAAAGAATAAAGGAAACAAAGGTTCTTAGTCATGATTTATTGCCTGGGGACTTATTTCCAATCATGCCTAGTTTCATTGCCCTTCTACCTCACTGACTATTACCACAGCCCAAATAGGTGTGGGAGGATGAGTGGATAGACGGATAGATGGATGGATGGATGGATGATGAGAGGAAGGAATGAGTAACTGGCCTTCACATTCCCATTTTGCAGGTGGATAAAGTAAACAAGCGTGAGTAAGCCAGGTCATTCATTTGTTCACAATAGACATTTACTGGAAACTCACCAGGCTGCTCTCTGAAAATCAGAAATAAATCAGTAGATCTCACCAACTCAGTTCTATCTTGTCTTAAAAAGCTGAACTAGGTCCACTGATGTAAGTATTTTGAGGTGGCACAAATGCAGGCCAGAAAAGAGTAACGACACAGACAACAGCAGGGACAGCTCCAATGCTCCAGCCATACAAGACATGTGAGTGAAGATGCTTTGGAGAGTGAAAATATCAGCACAGATTGCCAGTTCATTGTCTGACACGAAGATTAGAAATTAGATTGGAGAAGATCCAATAAAAGAAACCTAAGAGATGTGAGAGTGGGCACAGGGCTGAATATTTACATTTTTGTGTGAGGAAAGGATACTGAATTTGGCATCAGAAACTATCTTTGTTTCCCAGCTTCATCAATTGCTAGGTACATGGCCCTGGGAAAATTATTTCCTCTCTTTGAGACTCAGTTTTCATACTTGAAAAATGGAAATAATAATACTTGACACTGAAGATTATTTTATGAACTAGAGAGCGTGCTGCCTACACATGGTAGATGTTTAGGAAATGTTGGTTGAAGCTCCATGAAGTCTGAGCACTTGGAGTTTTGCTTAAAGGATATGGGAGGGGAGCAATGGGCAGATTTTTCCAGAAGACCATAGTGTCCAGGCCTTTAAACCCCTGTGGCTGAGACACATTCTCTTGCCCTTTTCTGTGGTTATCAGCAAGCTTCATCTCCGAAGGCTCCCTTGACCTTAGCCTCTGCTCCCAAGGTAGGGAAGAGGGCTGCTTATGGACTGGCCTGCATCATACTGTCACCCAGAGCTCTGCTGTTATAGCTGGACTCTGAGTTGTTGAAGAGCAGGACTCTTTTTTTTTTTTTTTTTTTTACAAATAGTTTATTGTCAAATTAGTTTCCACATAACACTCAGTGCTCATCCCCAAAGTGCCCTCCTCCATGCCCATCCCCCCCTCCCCCCCACATCCCTCAGTCCTCAGTTTTTGTCAGCATTCAAGAGTCTCTCATGGTTTGCCTCTCTCCCTTTCCCCCACCATTTCCGCCCTTCTTCTCCCCCTTGGTCCTCTGTCAAGTTCCTCCTAATCCTCCTATACGTGCAAACATATGGTATTTGTCCTTCTCTGCCTGACTTATTTCGCTCAGCATAACACCCTCAAGGTCCATCCATGTTGCTACACATGGCCAGATTTCATTGTTTCTCATTGCCATGTAGTATTCCATGGTATAGATAAACCACATCTTCTTGATCCATTCGTCTGTTGATGGACACTTAGGCTCTTTCCATGTTTTAGCTATTGTGGAGAGTGCTGAAGAGCAGGACTCTTAAAAGTCACTGGACCTTCTTTCCCCATCTGAAGAAATTAGTATTTTGGAATTTGTGTGGGGGTGAGGACAAAGTAGGGATTGGGTCTCCCTTAATCACAAAGAAATGAAGAAAATATGCCTTGCTGATCTGTCCTAATGTTGCCTTGATTTGTATGCAGTGAACTCTTAATATTTAAGCTGTTACTTCAAACCTGTTCCTTCCTGTTATGACTTCCAGAGTTTCTGAATTAAGCCTGATCTATTGTATAAACCCCAAGTGACTCCATACATACTGAAAAGGAATTCCACTTACTGTCTTTATTTCCTAAGTAGTTCATTTGTAAAGTTGGGTCCATGGATTTTCAGGACAGATCTTAGCTACCAACCATATACCCAACCTTCAAATGCCTCTTTTACTTAGTTTTTCAATTCAAGCCAGTGGTTGTGAATCTGTGAAGCCTTCATGGATCTGCTGGTGAATGTGAGTTATTCTTGCCCTGGTGCTCTGTTAATGCTGCTGTTAGACTTCTAACTTTGTGACCCCAGTGGGGTTTGTTTTCATGGCCACCTTCTCCACTGTGTACTATGAGCTCTTGGAGGATGACACAGTAATCAGTTCATCTTTGTTCACTAGCAACAAACATTGTGCCCAATGTATTGAATGTGCTCAATAAATGATTGCAGGATGGAAAGGAATGGCGAATGATGGACATTGAAAACCTTCTTATATTCTTTCAGGACTTTTAACTGTTTTCATAAGCAATAGAGGCCCAAGCTGAGGAACCAGTTCATGCCCTTCTCAGCATATCTTTCTGTTTAATGATCAGTCAATACTTGCAATTCTTTTTTACAACAGATACTTTCAGTGCTGAGCTTCCCTTGCCCTCAGAAGGGCATCACTGGGTACTGCCTTGAAATATGGGCTGATGAAATCAACAGCGATGACCTACCCTTGCTGTGTTTTCACATAAGCGCTTATGTTAATAGGCTGTTTGTAGCTGAATATTTTCAGTAACTGCTTCCTGAGTAAAAAGACAAGCTCACATCAGTGTGTCTCTCGATAACTCTGTTGCATCGCTCTTGTTAGTGGTTCATAAAAAGGAAGATTCTTAACCGCCCACCCCCTGTTTTTAATCCCCATAAGCAGACTGTGTTGCTTTTACTAAGTTATAGAAAGTTGAAGGGGGAAATGTTATAATCATTTTCATTAGATTTAAACTCTCCTAACTGACTGGTTTTACACCCTTTCTTCAAAGTCTCCTGTGCAAGTTATACCACTAAGAACTGCTGTGTGGAAGTGTTAGCATTTATGTCCCCTCTCACCTTATCATCATTAAGTACAGTGACTACCATTCCCACAGTTTAGACTGCCTCTTTTTGTTTCTGTTTTGTGTTTACAGCTGGTTAAAAAAAAAAGTAAGTTTGTATTTATGAAATAAATAACCTCTGAACATCTGCTGTGGGATGGGCACCACACAAAATTGTGAACACTCAGAAAAGAAGCAGATATGGCCATGGTCTCAAGAGATTTCCCATCCAGGAAGCAAGTTAGATGGACAAATAGAACAACATGTACAAGGCTTTATGAGAGTGAGGAGGAGAGGTGGCCGTGGCCTCCCTCTGCCTGTGTGAGGAGGTAGGACTGGGGTGTAGGAGAGTCTCCTTAGAGAAGGTTACATTTGAGTTGGATCTGAAATGTAGAAAGTGATTCATTCAGTAGACAAGAAGAGAAGGATAATTACAGAGAGTAGTGGTATGTAAGAAGACTCAGAAACACGGAATACATGGTGATTTTGAAGAAGTATAAATGGTTTTGAAGTGGTTGGAAAGCAGGCAGAGTTGGTCTTCAAGCATACCAGCTAAATGTTAACCCTGAGCACAGGGCATGAGTGGGGAGGAGATGTGTCTGCCAAAATAAATTCAGGTGAGATCACAAAGGGTTTGAATGCCATAACAACGATTTGGGCTTGTGTGTGTGTGCGTGTGCATGCATACGTGTGTGCATGTGTGAGGGAAGGGTGGATATTTTCACTGAAGAATTTTAAATAAATGAGTAAAAACTATGTTCCATCAAGAGCTTTTCCACCAATCCTGGCCAATCTATTCTACCTAATATAGTATTTTTCTTCTTTAAGCACATTGTCCTGGAATGTCCTTGCTGGAAGCCATCTTGTTTAGTTAAATAAACTCCTCCTTGTTATTTTAACCTAAGCCCAGGTAACCAAGGCCAAGATTTTAATTGTCTCCAGCACCAGGCAGTAAAGAACTGGTGATTATTTTAAAAGGTCCCAGAGACTGAGATGAGAAAAACGATGGAGTTTGTACCTCGGAATGTTTCCAGTCTTTCTGCTTCCAGCTCAGCATTTCTGAAGCACTTTACAGCAGACTTTGTAAAGATTTAGTTGAAAATCAACTTATAGATTCCTCCGTAATTGGCTTGGCCAGGTTTAATCTGTTCTTGGTCAAGCCAAGCTGGCTTCTATTATGCAGTGCACTGAGGGTTCTTGGCATTGTTCTTCTCCCAGTGGAGGCTGGCTGTTTTTAGAAGCAAATCTTGGTGTTGGTGAAGGCCGGTATCATCGTGTCCTCTGAAGTGAACCTAGAAGGATGCCCATCTGATACAGCATTTAGGCCTTTGACTAAAAAGAAAAAGTCTTGGATTTGGAATTTGTATGCTAGAGGGCTATAGTTTTATATATCTGTTTTCCCCCAAGATAAACCAAAGCTTCCTATTTGTTCCTGCCTCTTTGGGTTGATTTCTAGATATGTGTAGTATGCCCAGTCCAAGCAGACAGCACCTGCAGAAATGGAGCATCTGCAGAGAGCGGTTCCTCTTGGCCTAGGTACCCTGAGTAACATTGGAGGGAGGTCAGCTCCACTGGCCTGTGCTGTGTCCACCCCCTTGAGGCTAGCCAGTGCTGGACACACAGGTGTACGTAGCAAGGAGAAAGAAAAGAGCCATGTCATGGGCTTGGGATAATTCATGGGCAGTGTTAGCCCTGAGCTGCCACTGACAGTCCTTTGTGCCAACAGAAGAGAAATCGAAGGGAGCTGGCGTGTCTGGAGAGCTTATGAAGGTAAAAAAGCAAACTATCAGGGCAACCCCTGGGACAGGGCTCATATCTGCCTCTGGAGATGACATGAAGGAAAGGAGAGTCCTGTTCTCATATAGCCTGGAGACACTGGCTGCTGGTAGGGGCATGGTGACAGCAGGCTATCTACATCTACAGTCACTCAGAAGTAACCTGCCCCTTCCTTTTCCATCAGTCTCCTTGCCCGCCCCTTGTTGGGGCTTTGAAGAGTTTACACGGTTCTGCAAGAAGAAGTCACTTACGAGACAAATAACATTTGCCCTATAGAACTGAGCTCATTAGAATCAAGAAAACCAATTTAGAAGTCCATAAATAAAGACACGTTCATATATCTACTTAAATATAGACATGCATTTTACAGGTTTTAGAAAACTAGTCTAACATCTGTTTTGCTTTCGTTGTTAATTCCACCCCTCTGCCCCCACCCCCACCCCAACTCTAAAGTGAATTCCTCAGCAAAGCCTGATTTAAAAGATGCCATAGACCCTGTGTTTTGAACTGGATCCCAGAGCTTGTTTTTGAAGATTTCTCTTTCCCTCCCCACCACCCCAAACCCTTCAGCCAGCCAGCTAGGCAGCCGTCGTTCCAAGGCCCAACCTTGACAAATCGGCGCCTTCTGGTGCATCTTGCCACCAACTGGCACCTGCTGGTCTCCCAGGGCCAGCTGAGAATCCACTGGGCATCAAGGACCATGGCAGTGACAGACTTGTATCAGCAAGAGCAGTAACCCACAACTGTGGGCCCGAGCAGGCTGCCAAATCAAAAGCAGTTGTGCTGGGTAAAGTTCCACACATGTTCTCTTTCTTGAAACTTCGACCGTGTTTAGGTGTATCCCTCTGTGAACATTTATTTTTTTATTTTATTATTATATTTTTAGTTTGGATCCTGTTTTTCATTCTTTATTTGAATATCGTAGAATCTTGAAGCCTGTCCAGGAGAATGAGAATCACAGCATCATTACAAATCAGACCTGAAAGGAATTTAAGGCAGTCTGTTCAGAATTTATCAATGGGGATACTGAAGTCCATTGAAATAGAGTACATTGCCCAAGGACATATGGCTAGTGGGAAAAATACCAGGGCTAGAGGTTAGGCCTCCTGACTCTCAGTGCTTACGCCTTAAATTTGTGTTTGTTTAGGAACACTTGGGTGGTTCAGTCAGTTAAGCATCCTACTTAAGCTCAAGTTATGATCTCAGAGTCTGTGGGTTCAAGGCCCGTGTCAGGCTCTTCACTGACAGCTCAGAGCCTGGAGCCTGCTTCAGATTCTGTCTCACTCTCTCTCTGCCCACTTGTGTTCTCTCTCTCTCTCAAAAATAAATAAATAAACATTTTTTAAAAAGTTGTGTCTGTTTAACATGTAAGTGTGCAGTATACATGGCAGCCATCTGTAAGTGTTGATACTTATTCCAACAAGAGTAAAAATATACATAACGGGTAACATTACTGAACAATTATTAAGTGTCAGACATTATTCTAAGTGCTTTATTTACACAGTGTAATTTACCCTTGTGACAGCCTAGGTGGGTATTATCCTCAACTTACTATTGAAGTTACTAAGATAAGTTAATAACTTACCGTTGGTATGTACAGGTGTCCCATTAGACTGTGCATTTCCTGGGACTCAGGACTGTGCGTGCTGAGCCCCTAGGGTTGGACAGAGCCCTTGCCTTTCTAGTGGGAAAGGAAGAGGTGAGTAGATCAATCACGTCAGCACGTAATGATGGCCGTAACAGAGGCAGATGCAAAGGCAGTGGGGTGGGGATAGAGCAGGAGGAACAGTCTTCTCCAAGGAGATGGGATTTGAATGGTCTCAAGGATGCATGAACATTGCTAGCTGGAGAACGAGTGCTTGTCCACAAGTGAATGGGAGCACCTGACGTGATCATGGAGGATCCGGGCAGGGGGGTGGGGGGCAGAAGCTTAGTGCCAGAAGGCAGAGGCATGATGGCCATGGCGGAGATGTTGAGAGACAGGGCTGGAGAGGTAGGTCAGGAGCAGGTTGTAAGGTACCTGCATCCCAAGATAAGGAATTTGGCCTACATCCAATGAACACAGGGGAACCAGCAGACATTTTCAGGAGGAGGTAAGTGACAGGATCAAACTACTGGAGGTTCTGGGAAGCCTGGTGACAAGGGGAGCAGTTAGAAGGCTCTTTCAAATGTCCAGGTGGAAAGGATGAGGAGCTGGACTCCACATGGCCATCTGATTGGCACAGGCTGCCTCTTCTGCTTTGCTCACACTGCTTCTGAGGCTTGGAATGCTCTCTTTAATCCACACCCACCTTTCAGGACTAAGCTTAGGCATTTGATATGGAGGCTGTCTTGGCATGCATAAAATCTTGTACCACGTCTTTGTGTACATTTCTCTCTCCTGCTTTACACCCAGCTCCCTGAAAGTAGGACCAGACCTTCACCTCCTTAAATACTTGGCAAGGTGCCTGACCTTCAGTGAGCTCTCCATAAATGTGTGATGAATGAGTAAACTTTCTAAATAAAGGCAGGAACTATGTATATGGAAAGAAGAGGCCAAATTTGGGAGGTAATGTTTTTATGTTACATCAGGAGGTGGCAAACTATGGCCCATGGGCTAAATCCAGCTCACTTTATGTACTGCCTTTGTAAATAAAGTTTTATTGGAACATAACCAAGCCCATTTGTCTACATTTTGTCTCTAGCTGCTTTCACTCTACAATGGCAGAGTTAAGTCATTGTGACAAGACTGTGAGGCCTACAAATACAAAAATATTCAATATCTCACCTTGCTGAGAAAGGTGGTCAACCTGTGAGTTAGAGGATCAGGATTAGTGACTGGACACAGAGTGATGGAAAGGAGAAATTCCTTTTCTCACATTTCCTCACTGTGCTTAATGCAGAGCCTTGCTCCTGGGTGACAGCCTTGACCGGTGGGCCTGCAGGTACTGTGAAAGAAAGACCCATGACTGTGGGGCAGGAGAAAAAAAGGAGCCTGGGAGACCAAGGTGGGAAAGAGACCCCATAAGAAAAGACAAGGAGCCACAGCTGCAAGGCAGAGTTTATCTAGCTCTTCTTCCCAGTGAAGTTTCTCATGCTCTTCTCTCTCTTAGTCATCCAGTTTGGCTTTGTCACCCTCTTTGTGGCCTCCTTCCCTCTGGCACCTGTGTTTGCCCTCCTCAACAATGTCATTGAAGTGCGGCTTGATGCAAAGAAGTTTGTGACTGAGCTGAGACGGCCAGATGCCGTGAGAACCAAAGATATCGGTATGTCCCCTGCTTAGAGACCATGGCAGGCCCTCCATCTCTGTCTGTCCCCTCGGTCTCCCCACCATGACCTGCTACTACCATCACACCAGGTCTGGAATCAAGAGGGCTGGGGGAAGCCCTTGGAGGTCCTCATCCTCATACCTTCAGGTTCTGGGAGGCCTTTATTCATACCCCCACTTGTCCGCCTGCTTTCCAGATGGGGGGCAGGGCACTAAAGCCTTTATAGACAAGCCCATTCCTGGGGGACCCAACAAACCTCCACTGATAACTTGCCTGTGGAACATCACTCTGAGCTACAGCCTTGTCGTTACCAGGCCAAGAGTGGGAGTGAGCCAGACACCCTTCTTTCTGTCTTACAGGGATTTGGTTTGATATTCTCTCCGGGATCGGCAAGTTCTCTGTTATCAGCAATGTAAGTGTTAAATTCATGACACCCTAGCTCTGTGGGAAGGACTTTCCATAGGAGCTGAGGTCTTCAGGGCAGGATACCGGCCCTCGTTAACCCCCAGCCTTTTCCTTTCGGGGCTTTGTTAAAGGCAGCCCCCTGGTTAATAGTGCATACATGATGCCATTGGCCAGAGCTGTACCACTGTATTGTTAATTTCACTTAAGAGAAAGAAAGGTAATTAGCCACCAGAATGCATACCTTGGCCTTAAAAGTCAAAATCTGATCTTTCCTCAGAGCCAAAAATAATGAGGAAAGAATTCCGCCTATCTATCCATCTCTTTCCTTTCTTTTTCTCCTCCTGAGCTAAACAATACCTGGAGCATTGCCCAGGCCACAGTTCCTAATTACGGTTCCTCCAAGCTGTCAGTGCAAAGTCCTAATTATTCCCATGGACTCTAGCACTGCATAGGTTAAGATAGGACATGCAAGAAGAAGGGTCCTACCTGCTGTGACCTCTCTAACTGCCTTGCCAGACGTGTCCACATTTCAGAGGAAATCCTGATGGGCCCAAGCCAATAGCAGCTTTTGCTTTTGCTTTTTGTACGGCTGGTGGCCAGGCAGGACCTTCTGTCCCAAAGACCTTTGGCTCAGCACCTCCCAAGAAAGCCACCAATCATTTTCCCCTAGAAGAGAAACACTGATTCTTATTGTGACTTGGTTATCTATTAAGAATGCGTAAAATGAGCAGAGAAGCATGAGGAGATGCGAATCAGACCACTGCACTGTGAATGTTCGATGTAGGAGGAGCACATCTTGTAGCTGAGAAATAAGGTGCAATTTGAAAACAGATCAGTAGCTACTTTGGGGTTGTCTCTATAACAAAAGAGGCCCTGCGTTCTAGGTCCCTCTGGACCTAGATGGTCTTTCCATCATGCAACAGAATGACAAGAAATCTTACTTCCCTGGGTTTCTATGTCTTCTTTACCTATCTGTAAAAATGAGAGAATATAAGATTACCCACCAAATAGATCATTCTGGAAATTAAATGGGAAGATGAAAGGACATGTAGCAAGTGCTCAGTAAGTTGTGGCTGTGGTGATTGTAAGTACATTACTCATTCTCAAATATGGTATGACCATCCACACTCATATATATATATTTAGAAAACGCCTAAACTACATTTTTAAAAGGGCTTTAATTGTTAGTGCAAAATATAGTATAAACACCTGCCAAAAAGATTTAAGGTTTTCTTTGCAGAAAGTAACTCCACATTCAAACATGCAGTTACTCACTTGGTGTTTGGTTTGCTCCGTAGACATTTACAGAACACTTAAATATGCCAGATGGTATGTTAGGTACGTGTGGTTCGATCAGGCAAGACCACCCCTTTCTTTGGTTGAAAAAACAACTTCCGTTACATGCTGTGCTAAAAAGTGCCAAGAGACAAGGGACAAACTGAGGGAACTGTGGACCCATATCCTTGGTATTCCTAGCTTTCTGGTGTCACTCAGAGGCAGGTGTACTTGGCCAGTCGGTGGCCTTGCACATTGCACTTTAGTGACACTCTAATCCCTATCAGTAATTTTCTCAGAACATCTACTCTGTTTTGACTTGGCCAACACCAGTGTCAATTCAGATTGGTCAGAGGTGATTCATTCCCTCCAGAACTAAATGGTCCACACTGGCTTAGCATCCTTTGCTTCAGTGATTGTAATTCAGCCTCCTGATAGCCACTGTCTTGCAGATTCCCTTACACATAGCAAAGATGGAAACACTGCAGGAGCTCAGAGATAAGGACTTCTGTATCAGCCAGAGCAGTGCCTCTGGATGGGGAGCCCAAGGGGCAGGAGTCTCTCAGCCAGAGGGACACTGTTCTACATGGCAGCTTCCATCCTGACCACTTCTCAAATGCATGTGGTTCTGTCCTGCAGGCTTTTGTCATTGCCATCACCTCTGACTTCATCCCTCGCCTTGTGTACCAGTACGCCTATAGTCACAACGGGACCCTGCACGGCTTTGTCAACCACACCCTGTCCTTTTTCAACGTCAGCCAGCTGAAGGAGGGAACACAACCAGAAAACTCACAGTTTGACCAGGAGGTTCAGTTCTGCAGGTAAAGTACTCGGGAGGAGGCGGGCAGCAGATGACTGGAAGTGGTAGATCCACGTAATTATCAGGAAGATCTAGATTGATATCACTCTCCACTCCCTCTTTCCCCTACCCTGAACCTTCCAAATCACTATAAATCAATTTCAATGAATCAATAAATGCTTATTGAGTGCCTTTTGCTAGACACTATGGAGCGAACAAAGAAGTATATAGCCTTGTCCTTACCAGCAAGGGGTTATTGGGCTGGCTGGAGGAAATAAGCAGAGTGGATAGGATGTAGCAGGCTATTCAGGGATTATATCTAGTGTGAACCATGAGCACTGTGGGTGTTCAAAGGAGAAGAAGATCAGTGGGGGCTAGAATGAGAAGGGTAGTCTTCCTGGAGGGCCCGTGAGGAGTCTTAAGACAGAAAGAGTATGCTAGGTGGGGAATAGGCATGGGCTAAATCATGGGGTGAGGTTGAATTTGGGGTGTTAGATGAACGCTTAGGAACTAGGTGATGTAGTTAACAAGGAGAGTGCTTAGAAGATAATGGATAATATAGGAAATAAAATATATCAAAACTCCTAGGATAGTATAAGCCAAAGCATTGTTGAATTTGAACAGGTAGGATGAAATAGGTAATGGGAAGTCTTGAAATACTGCAGGGGTTGTAATGTGATGCAATAGGAAGTTACCTTTTTAGAGCCAAGAATGATAAAGTGTAGGCATAGGAAAATTAACTTAGTCTCAGAGAGAAGGCTGGACTAGAAATGGGGTAACTCTGGGAGGGTAGCTCAGCTGCTGCCATCACCAGCCATGAACCGTGGCAAGCATAGACCAGAGTGGTGGGAAGGGAAGTGAGAAGATGAGCTGTTTACCAGAATACATGACAGCATTGGTGACAAGAGACGTAAGAGGAAGCCCGAGGCAAAGATACCTCCCAAGATTGGGCCGAAGTCAGAGGATCGGGCATGGTGGGTCCATTGACAGGAATGGGAAAGATGCTAACAGAATCTTATTTTATGGTACATATGATGAATTTGATTCCAATCACATTGATTAAAATAATGGTAGGAAGTCTAAAGGGCAACTTTCACCTAACTACCAGACATACTAAGCTGGAATTACTGAGATGTCCAGGTCAGAGTCATGATTTAAAACCAATAGCATGGGGATCATGGAAGCCAAGAAACAGAAAACTCTCCTCTGTTAACCCAAGAAGTATAAATAAAGAGAAGAGTAGAAGGAATAAATTCTCTTTTTGTACCTTTGTGAAATGATAGTCCCCATAAAGGACTTGAGTAAAGATCACACCTCATATATTAAAAAAAAAAATAGGACAATAATTGCAACAAAAACCATAACCTAAGAAAAAGCACGGAGAGCTTTTTTGGGCCATCTCCAAGCATGCCTGATACCAAAGCTTCTGGGGCCTCCATTGGAGACTCAGTGTTTCAGTTGGTTTGCAGCAGTGGTGACCTTGAGTATACCCGTCAGGCTTGCCCACTTGGTACCCAAGGTCTGCCATTTGTGAGATGACTGCTCAGGTTCAGGCTCACAGTCTGACATGGCAGAAGAGAAGAAACAAGTTGGTCTTCACAACCCGGATGACTGGGTTACACAAGCTTACCAATCTGGGATTTAAATAGAAAGCAGACATGGCCCTAGCTGTGAAATCTTTAGAGTTCAGCTCTAGCCAACCAGGAACCAGATCGAAGAATAGGTGAGTAAACTTATTTACATCTTCTGATTTATGTCAGCCTAGATGTTCCCAGTATTTGCACATCTGGGCCTATCAAGAGTCTAACCCCTGGACTAAAGTCATACATAGGCAGATCTGCTGCTACTTGATGCACTGCCTAGGGGCCACTTCTCTGACTGTCTGTCCCTGGTACTGGATTTCCCTCTACAGTTCCAGAAGACATAGTTCCACTATACCAAGGATCTGTTCCAGCTCCAGGCTTTTCTGGTAGCATCTAGATCTGCTCCAGCAGGGTCCGTGAAGTCAGTCAACAGGTTTACATTAAATAGGCACTGAAAAGTAATATTTATGAAATCATTTTCTAAAGTTTTTTTTAATGTTCATTTATTTTTGAGAGAGAGAGAAATAGAGTGGGAGTAGAGGAGGGGCTGAGAGAGAGGGAGACATGGAATCTGAAGCAGACTCCAGGCGCTTAGCTATTAGCACAGAGCCCACCACGGGTCTGGAACTAACAAACCATGAGATCATGACCTGAGCCAAAGTCGGATGCTTAACTGACTGAGCCACCCAGGTGCCCCTACAAAATCATTTTCATAGCTGGAAGGTATAGAAATGATCTTGTTGAAGCTCTTCATTCTACTTAAAAAGAAAGTGAGGCTTATAAAGGTAAAGTCTCCAAGATTACAGAGGTTTTAGTGACAGATCCTGATGTAAAAGTCATATTTATCCAAGAATGAAAGCTTCAAAGCCCATGTATAGTGGGAGCAACACAGTGTGGGTTGTGTGGAGAAGCAAGAATAACACTGTGTGTTTCTTTAGTTGGTCTAGAAGCACATGTCTGTCTAAAGTATTGAGGATCTGTGATCTTGCCCCTGACCATCAGATCGTCCGGTAAAACTTTGAATATGCTTTCCAGATATATCAGGGGTTTAAACTGGTTTAAACATAAAAGGACTTTAATGGTCCCCCATATTGAAAGTTGAGGGTGGTTCCGATTTTAGGCAAGACTTGATTGAATCGAGTCTTGCCTAAACCAAATCTTTCTCCATCTCCCTCCCAACTATAGGCCAGTCAGTGATAGGAGTATGATGGCCAGCAGCTACCTGGTCCAGTTCCAAGCGTGAAAAAGCCCACACCTCTTTCCCAGTGATCCCTGCAAAAGTCTCATTGCAGCTCATTTGTTAGGATCGGTGTGCATGCCCTCCCAGAATCAATCACTGCAGCCAGAGGTGGAGTTGGGGGTTAGAGGTGAAATTATCTCCATCTGAAGCACAGAGTAGCAGGTAGTTCCCTAGTGAGAAGTTAAGATGAATGGATACAACAAATGCCCAGCATACCAGGTATTATTAGTGGAGCAGATCAAGCTTTGTTATATCTGCCTTCAGCATCACTGGACTTCCCAGCTATACATCCCTGATAACTCTTCTCTCCATTGTTTCCATGCAAGCCGATGGGATCATGGCTTATCTGTGGCCCATTAAAAAAACACACACAGACAAAAAACCAAAAACAAACAAAACTTTTCCAGTGAAGTGGCAGAATTATTACTGGGTACATGTGTACGAAGTACATTCTATATTTCTGTCAAGGAAACTTCAAACCAAAATGATTTTTGGAGCATCTACCATTTTTTCCTTACTCAGTCCCAGTAAGGATCATGGGTTTACTGTGCAACTATTTTTGAGACCTTACTATGGAGGCTTGTTGTTAGTTGCATAATAAGGAACAAGACACAGTGCCTCCCTCAAGGAGTCTAGACGGAGGAGATGAGCAAGGAAGCAAGCAACTAAAATATAGCTTTAATACTTTATAATAGGGCAACCACAAGGAACTGTGAGAGCCCTAAAGAAGGAGGGATGCACCTAACCCAGACTTCAGTATTCAGGAGAAGCTCAGGGGAGCTAAAACCTGAAGACTGAATGGCCAGAGAGATGCTCTTGTTGTTGCACCTCATTTGCACAACGAAGCCAACCTGGATGGCGCCAGGTGGAAGGAGTCCTGGGGACTGGAAGGGAGCCTCCAGTGGTGAAGGAGGTCCGGGGAGAACAATGTAGACGGTAGAGGTAGACGGGTGACTTAGTGCTCAGTGGTGGAAGCTGGAGTGGAGGATAGGCTCTGAGAAGTGATGTGGGAAGAAAAAACAGAAGCCAGACTGTGAAGAATGTGGTGTGCATATGGAGGTGTATGGAGCAGGGATAAGATCCTACTTCTCATTGGTGTTCTCTCTGGCTGCAGTTTGAAGAGCAGTGGGTCACGTTTGCAATAAAGGGATGCTCCACTCTATGCTGTAAGCAGGTATCCAGAGAGTGGAGTCAGCATATTATCTAGATACAGCATATCAAATAGGTATACTTCGAGGCTACTTTTCCTAGATGGGTAATAATTGTTGATAGAAATCTCTGCCTCCCTCTGCCCTACTCACTGCATGCTATGTGAACTTGTCTGCCAGGAGTTTGGGAGTGGTGGCTTAACCTGCTGATGTCTTTATAAGCCAGGAATCATCAGTGGCTGTAAGAAATAGAAATGAAAGAGAGAGAGTAGGGGTTAGGGAGGAACAGAGGGAGGGAGGATGGGAGAAAAGGAGAGAGAGATTGTGAGAAACAGACAGCTCTAGAGCTAGCCCCAAAGCCAGTGTTTAAAACTGCTTCCATGTGGGAAATGAAAAGTTTGCCCTGATTTTCTGGCAAATAGTGTTGGGAACTCAATGACCCTTCTTATTCTTAGCTTTCAGTGACCCCTGGAGATAAATGTGGTCAAATAAAACTGAGGTCTTGGGCTCCAACCCAGGCTTGCCAGGGATAGAGGTATCTTAAAAATAGCAATAAAAGTTAGGACAAGTCTCCAGCTGCCCATTTGAGATGCATTCCCAGCATTTTTGGAGCAAAGTTTGCTTCAGGCCTCTAACTGCTCCAGCAGGGGGCTGCTCCAGAAACAGTCCGGCGACATCAGGTGGCAGGCATGATTAGTGGCTATCAACAGGGTCGAAGGGCTATCATGTTGTGTACGGTAGATGGTGGCTCAGGCTGCTGGCTTCATTGGAAGGGAGTAGAGGGGTCAGCACAGGAGATTACCTGGTGAGGGATCTGGGCCCAGGAGCTTGGGAAGCCTACCTGGGCATGGCCAACTCAATAGGTCTGCTTGGAGATGCTCAGCATCCAGAAAGAGCATCCTTGGTGGCTCATGCTAGGTTTCCCTGCAGGGCTTGAGTTCTTTCATATCCTAAGGTCATGTGAAAAGTCTTTGAAGAGGCGAGTTCTCTTCGGTCCATGGCTGCTTCTCATCTGTTCCTCGCTGACACCAGAGGGAGAGTCAGCTTTTCTGGGTGTTGCCTTTCCTGATCTTTATCAACCACTGGATTAACATGGTTCTCATTAGTTCCTAATTGCCTGTACTGTTTTCCCTTGTCAAAGGCCAATTTCGTAAGGCAGTTTGAAGTAGCTCAGATGGTATGAAAATATTGTATGTAATTGTGTTTAGCATTAATATGACATTAATTTCCATTGGGACTATTAAAAATGTTTTTTTAACATACCACTGTTTGGAGTTGAGAAATGTATTTACTAACTAATTTGTAGTGTAACTAAAATCTCATTTTTGGAAAAAGCTGTTCCCGAGTGTTGATGACTAACTCTTCAGTTTTCTTGCTTTGGCACGTACCCTTCCTGCCTGTGGTGATTTTGTATTAGGATGAATTGTGGCAGGTGTCACGGTCACTGGTCACTCCTGCAAGTGAGGATGGAGGGGTGGGGAACATTTGAGCCAGAAGTCTCTCTTCCTTCTCCACACCTCAGTTTCCCCATCTATAAAAATGGGGACTTGGGATAAATAGTCTCCAAAGATTCTTTTCTGCTTCTAAAAAATTAATATTTATGATACATGTAATATATTTATCTATTCTATAGATTCTATAAAAACTCTAAACATTACAGGCAGCCTCTTTAACTCTGTCCTCCCTCCACCCTAATCTCTGCCTGGTCCTGGGCACTTTCCCAACAGTAATCTCGGTCACACCTTTATGTGAGTCTTTCTCAGACATTTCTCCATGTATCATCATCTAGTGAACTCATAGAGCCTTATGGTGTTTCATGCCTTTGTTTTGTAACAGTGAAATACATTTTGAATTCATGGGAACCTTATTTCTTTAGGTAGTATATAAATACAACTCAATGTGATTTTTCATAGTGTTAGAACAATCTTGATATAATCTTAAGCAACTTAAAGCCAAGGTATAATGATTTTTTAAATTTTTTATGCTTATTTATTTTTGAAGGAGAGAGAGACAAAGGGTGACTGGGGAAGGGGCAGAGAGAGAGAGGGAGACACAGAATCAGAAGCAGGCTCCAGGCTCTGAGCTGTCAGCATAGAGCCCAACGTGAGGCTCCAACTCACAATCCATGAGATCATGACCTGACCTGAAGTTGCATGCTCAACTGACTGAGCCACCCAGGTGCCCCAATATAATGATTTTTGTACCAGTTTCACATACTGTGTGTGAGTTTGTCTCAGTTAACACTATAATTTTGATCCTGAAAGCTTGGTATAAAAATCCACTTGGGCCAACTGAATATCAGCATTAATTATATTCTTTGGAAATTATGAACTTTTTTATCATAGAAATAATTCTGTATTCATACATATATACACAAAAGAAAAAGAAAAGACTTTCTCCTTAGTCCTCACCCCAGTCAATGTCTCCCAGAAGAAACCATTGTGTTTATTCTCTATGGAAGACTCCAGAAATCACATTCACATGCATTATCTTACTTAATTTTCACCTTTAACATTTAATGTACATGCACATGTGTTCATTTACTTGTGGTTGGCAGGAGAGGGCTGGAGCACCTTTGTGTACTCAGCACTGAGATTCATGTTTCATTAGTTCTACTTTACATATTAGAATGAATTTCCCATTCAGAGATGGGAAATAAGTTTCTCAGGGTCTTACAGTTAGTAAGTGACAGAGCCACTCCCAATGCCCACTTGCTTGTTAGACACTCTAGTTGTTTGTAATTACAAGCCTTTCATTATTATGAGACTCAAAGGAACTCTCAAAATTAATGTTAGGGCTCAAAAAGAATAAGGAGACCCTTGGAGGGGTGAGGGTGAGATAAGAATGGCTCTTAAAATAATACCTCTAAGCTTAAATCCCAGCCAGCAGGTGCAGGAAGTGACCCGCTGTGGGGGTTACCCAGTGCTTGGCTACTTAGTGGGACTTGGGAGACACACTTCTTCAACTGGGGAGAAGTGTCTGGTTTTGGAAGACCTTTGAGCTTATGGGAATGGAGCAGAAGTTCTACTTCCCACTGGCCTGAGGCTAACCTATTTTGTGCCATTTCCCTGGACAGAGACCCCAATAGAAGCCCCTTGCAGATGTGTCAATGGCTGACAGATTAACATCAGTATGATTGGAAACTTGGAGCATCTTTGCCGAGTGCTCAGAAATCCCCCTGGAATGCCAGAAGCTGGGAACAAGGGCATATGTGCTCTAAGAGGCATATTCCATAATCTGCCTTCAGTCAAGGGAGAAAGAAAAGCTAGTGTGTATTGGGCATATACCTGATAGGCCAGGTACTGTCGGGTGCTCTTCATTGACATTTCCTCTCATTACGTCCCACCTGGGAGATGGAGCCTTGAGGCTCTGCCATAGACCAGCACCTTGGCCATCAGCAAATCGGGTAACTTTTTAAAGAACATAGAACTCCAGTGGTAGAGGTGACATCAAGCCCTCACCTTGTGACTCCAAAGCCCATGCCTTTGCCAGTGCCATGCACTGGGCTTAGAAGCCAAACAGACCTAACAGACAACCGTCACTCCCGTGGACACAATTAAGTCCACTTTTTGTGGCCATTTCTAGTCTTAATTATCTCTTTGTTTAATTAGTGTCTTCTTTTTGCTCAGTGAAAACATTTGATACACTTGACTTCTTAGGATGCCACTTTAAAAAATTGTGAAATCTGAACTTATATTGGAATGTAAACAACCAATGGTGTCAGAGGCTTACCAGAACCATATTTTTCTAACTATGAGTCCTTGTTCATTAGTGGGTTATGAAATCACCTTAGCAGGTCATGATCTGCATTTGAAAGACTAAATAAGATAGGATAGGATAGAATCAGAAAATATCAGTGTACACAGCAAGGGTGTGTTTTGTGTAATTTTTATTTCCATGACATGTACTTGGGTGTGCATTAATGTAAAATGTATTTCTTAGTAATGTAAGTCACAGGTTATTTTTTTAAAGTTGTCTTTGGAAAGGGAAATGTGAACAGATGCATAACACATTAAATTGTGTCTTGTTCTTTTCTGTGGAGAGTTTGTCCAGTCATTCCCTAACAGGATGGGCTCCCATTATCCCGTTAGCCCATTTTCAAGTAAAGCTTTCTGGAAATATCTGTGTTAGTCTTTCCGCAGATCTTTGATTAAACAGATGTGCTTGTTAGATTTCCAAAATGTCATGGACATTCAAGGAGGGCAACGTGACATTGCCAAAAGCTTTGGTGAGTGAGGATCAGAGGTGGAACCAGAACTAGCTAATTTATGGATTCTTTTCAGACAGGAAAAAGAGGGGTGATCAATGGCCCCTACACCAAGGTCAATGAGTAGCTGTCCCTTCCTAGATGGAGCTAGAGAACAAGACAAACAGACTTTGATTGTAGCAGGAGGGATGGGGCTGGACCTGTGGAGGGATGTCCTATGGTACAGAGTGGCATACGTGCCACACCTGTCCTCCTGAAGTCTTGGGAAGAGAAGAGAAATCCTCTTTTGCTGTGAGATCCTTTGGGGGGAGGCAGCAGGAGGGTGGGCAAGCCTGAGCTTTTTCCCACTCCAAGGTGTCCCAGTTCATTTAGCCATGCTCTCCCTGTCTCCTATTAGCAAGCATAATCTGGGGCTGGCCGTGCTTCTGTCCTCAGCCACAGATAGATATGCTGAATCCCGTGGTGTTTCGCTGGGCTGCAGTTAGCTTTGCTTTTCGTCCGGATGGCAAAGCAAGCCTGCAACAGCTGTGATCAGCTGTTGGAAGCGGGAGTGGGGAAGGGGCAGCTCCTGGCCTCCTGCCCAACCCTAGTTGACTGCTTAGTATCTGCCTCTGTCTCTGTGACTCTGCCACTGTGCCTTTTTCTTTGTGTGTGTGTGTGTGTGTGTGTGTGTGTGTGTCTTTTCCTCTTCCTCTTTTTTCCTTCTCTTCCTGCATCTCTCTTTGGACAGTTGGAAGCCACCATGTTTTTTTTTTACCTGGATCTTTTAGGGCAACTGGCTCGTTCAGGGCAAGAAAGGGACAGAAAGCGCCCATTTCTGAATCCCCGACAGCTCAAACCGCAGCTGTTGGTGAGGTGCTCTGTGACAACAGAGAAAAGGCCTGCCTTCAGCCAAACTTGGGGGTCTCACCTTGACTCTGCTTCTTGCTGGCCGTGAGAGAGACCTCGGCAAGTAATTGATCTTCCCTGAGCCTCATTTTCCTCCTGTGTCATATGCAGATGTCAGTGCCTGCCCAAGGATGTCATGGTGGAGATCCAATGGGGAAAGTTCCAGTAAAGCTCCTTCTTCAGGGATTGGCACATTCTGCATGTTCCTTCTTGGCCCCTCCTCAGGCAGAGTCCCTCCGCCCCCCACCCCACCTTCCTTGGAAGCCCTGCACCCCACTTGGTGGTCTCATGCCACCCTACACCCCTCCCAGCCCGGGGCTTGTTTTACTTTCACTCAGCCTCAAAGATCTATTGAATTCCAAGGAGAAAACAGTTCCATGAAGGGTCATAATTCTTCTGGTACCAGCTCTTGTCACTTTTCCAGGCTTAGAAAAAAGTAAGTCTGAGAAAATGAACCATTTTTAACATGAGTCATCACAGAATGGGGCTGAAAAGGCAGTGGTGAGGAAAAGCCCTAGATGGCTCCACAGGTCTGAGAAAAAGGTGTGAACTTACATCAGGCACTGACATTTTATTTCTTTTTCTTTCTTTCTTTCTTCCTTCCTTCCTTCCTTCCTTCCTTCCTTCCTTCCTTCCTTCCTTCCTTTCTTCCTTCTTTCTTTCTTTCTTTCTTTCTTTCTTTCTTTCTTTCTTTCTTTCTTTCTTTCAAGAGAAAGCATGTGTGTACAAGTGTAGGGGGAAGGGGGGGGCAGGTAGGAGAGAGGGAATTTCAAGCAGGCTCACTGCCCACTCAGAGCCCAATGCCAGGTTCTATCTCACAACTGACTGTGAGATCATGACCTGAGCTGAAATCAAGAGTCGAATGCTTAACCAACTGAGCCACTGAGGTGCCCCTGACATTTTGTTTTTTAAGCCACATGGACAGATCATAAACATGGTCAATAGAAGAGGATATTGGCCATCCGTGACTATTACCAGCATCACTCAAATTCAGCCTTGAGCTTGGTCTAAGTCAGCCTTCCTTAGGGTGCAAGAATGCAGCCACCAAGTGAGGCCAACTCCTCTATGACTGTGGTCCTGAAGCAACCAGCCAGAAAGGAAGCCTAGAATTGTCTGCAGGTGCCTGTATCCTCCCTGACCCCACAGGCTACAGAGAACTGTCCAAAGTTTCTGAGCATCTCCCCTCCCTTCTCAGGCTCATGAGGCCGACATGGATCCACCACCCTGGGCTCCTCTGGAAGAAGAATCCAGACACCAGAGGAGGCTGTGGGGAATGCTGGAGAGAATATAGGGAAAAGACTTACCCAGCCCAACACTGGTTGTTTTGGACTTTGGTCATTTTATTCCATGGACAGTTGTTGATGGGGCCATGGATTCCTTGCTACATCCCAAGTCTGGGAGCCAGGGGTTTGCCTGCTGCTCTCATCTTTAAGGCTTTCCCCAGAGAAGCACCCCTTCCCTCCACCTCGTCCCAGTCTTAATACCACATTTCTCTCTGAGCAGGTTTAAGGATTACCGAGAGCCGCCGTGGGCCCCAAACCCATATGAGTTTTCCAAACAGTACTGGTCCATTCTATCTGCCCGTCTGGCTTTTGTCATAATCTTCCAGGTGAGTTGTTCAGGTAAAGAGTAGCCAGTTAGAATCCAGGCTGCAGGGGTAAAGACAGCATGGCTCCTCACCTCTCCCCCCACCCCCCCGCCCCGGCTCCAGGTTTGCATGGCGCTGTGACCTAGGGGTGTCTGCATGTGACAGGCAGAAGTGAGGACTCACCAGAGGAGGCAGGAAGCACTCTTGAGAGGCCTTCCATTCATAGATGGATTTGCAGCAAGAGAATGGAACACAGAGTAAGGTTACAAGACAGATGTGGAGTAAGTTGCAGGGTGGAGATAGATTCCCCTTCAGACGTAAGGCAAGACAGGAAGTGAGAAGAGCAGTGGAAACCAGAATCTCAAACCCGATGCAGACAAACAGTCTCACCTGGTCTCTGCAGCCCAAAAAAGGGCTCGAGTTCTGAACCATTCTTCTAGCTCTTGGCTGGCTCCCTCCTTTGTTAGTGTGCCTCAGCCGCTGAGACATCTGGCGGGAAGGGCCCCAGAGCCATCCGGCCATGCCTCAGTGAATAGCAAATTCGAGCCCCGTGATTGCTATCTCTGACAATAGCTGCAGCTCCGGTTGCACAGCAGAGATCCGCAAGTGCGTGGCCCCAGTTCCCACTTGGGGTCCTGCCGGCCTTCAAGATCCTATTCTCTTCTACTCCTTCAGGCTTTTGTATTCCCTGAAGGCTGATCTCTGGAGAGCTCTAAGATATCTGGCCCTGACCCTGGCCCAGGAAGTGGAGAAGCCCCTCGGCTAGTCTTTCACCTAAAGAAGACAGCCATTCTTCCTCTGGGGAGATGGGGCAATCTATTAGAAAAACCACTCAGATGCCCCCTGCAGGGGTCCCCTGGTTTTCCCACAGCTCATCTTGTTTGCACTGTGAAAGTTGGCTTAAGAGAAGAGTGTGACTTGAAGCAGCTTTAGAGCATGAATGCACCCAGGAGCCTCTGGAAATAGTAGCTGGTCCCTGGGCCTTCCCCTGGGCCCATAGGTGCAAGCATGGTTCAAGGTCAAGATGGGAATAGGTTTGGAGCCTGGAAGACAGCTGTACCCTCATGATCTCATCCCCAAATCTTGGAGCAAGCATGTAATTGGCAGGCAGTGAAGGCTACAACTGGGGCAGCATACTGGGCAGACCATGGCTTGGAAAACTGGGTGGGGACTGAGTTATAACAGTATATATCCGGCCATGCTGGCACTGTTGTACTGCATTCGCCATTTCAGTGGAAAATGCCACAGGATAAGGTAGTCCTGTGTTACCTGCATGTCCAAGGGAAGGGATGGGGCTCTGCAGGTAGAAGAAGGAAGCCAATTACAACTATGCACAGAAGCTTAGAAAGGAGAAGGGGGAGCTGGAGGCAGGAGCCCTAGATGGGTGAGTGTGACTGACTTAGCAGGAAGAGAGAGCGCAGGATGAGTGTGAGGTTGGCTGAGATCAGAATTCACAGAAACCAAAGGACTGCCTCTGCTATGGAGGACGGAAGGCAAGTGGGAAGCCAGAGAGGGGCTGCTGGCCCAGCGGAAGCCCTGAAGAGGCCAGCGGCCCTGCGCCCACTTCCCAGGAGGCTCTGGAGCAGGGTGCCTGGAGGCGGAGAGGCCAGGCAGGAAGAACAGGAAGGGAAAAAGCAATAGCTGACACTTCTCAAGCCCTGCTGCGTGCAGGGTACTGACTGACTTAACCCTTGCAACAACTCCGGGAGGCAGGTGCTGTTACTGTTCCACTTTGTCCATGGGGACCCTGCGGGATACTTCTGCTTGTTGGCTAAGACCACCTGCCAGTAAGTAGCAGAGCCAGAGCAGCACAGAGGTGACCTGCCCCTGGATCTGTGTTCACACCACTACCACCATGCACCACACTGCCAGGCCCACTGCTGAGACCTCACTCCGACCCACTGGGCCAGGCCTTTCCTCTCAACCCCTCTCCCTTGCTTTTGGCAGAACCTCGTGATGTTCCTGAGTGTCCTTGTGGACTGGATGATCCCAGATATCCCCACGGACATCAGCGACCAGATCAAGAAAGAGAAGGGCCTGTTGGTGGACTTCTTCCTCAAGGAGGAGCATGAGAAACTCAAGCTGATGGATGAGCCAGCCCCGAGGAACCTGGGAGGGGGGCGTCGGAGCAGGAGCCAGGCAGCCAGCTCAGCACCCTCAGGCCAGAGCCAGCAGGGCAGCATTGCATCTTCTGCCTCGCAGCACACCAATGTGTGAGCAAGCCTGCCCCGTTGTGGGGACCGCCGCAGCAGCCCAGGACGTCAGGGAGCACACCTGTGTGCCTGCACAGGAGGGCTGGCTGGAGTCTTCTGGGGTCCGGCCTAAGGGGGGTCTTGCAAAGGTGTGTTTGTGCAGAGAGAGAGGGGTTAGAGTGAGCGAGAGAGCAAGCACAAGCAAGAAGAGAAATGAGGCTGCTTCTCAGGAACTTCAAGCTTAAGTTTCTTTTAGGTTCTCTTTGTATCCTTTTAAGGGATTGGCACCCCATTTTGAGACCTGATGCAAGAACTGGGTGTTTCTACCCCAGAGCTCCCAGGCGCCATGCACCTTCCCTGCGTTTCCTCAGGTGTCCCCTGTCAGGTGGCCACAGGCTGTGAGAGAAGGAAGCCCCCGTCCTGAGCGATCCCTCACCCTTTCCCACCAGCTCCCTGAGCAGATCCCTCTGAGTCGCTTGCAGCTGGGACTGTCACAGCCTCAGTGGGTGCAAATTAAGTCACTGGGCTGATGGCTGTGGCCACTGGAGTTGATGGTGAGTGGCAGAGGTCCCAACCTGGGTTTGTCTCCATGTCATGGGGATGCTTTGAGCTTGTGCAACTAACCATCACTTTATGCAGGTTCAGATTTAAAGTAATAAAATAAGTTGAAACATTGTTTATAAAGATGCACCTCCTTGTCTGTGGCTCTCTGTCTTTCTGTCACTTCCTACCAATATATATTGAGGACCTGCTACATCCCAGACACTCAGATGAGAGATCAGCAGAGTACAAGAGATGAAATCTCCACCTCATGGAGCTCACTTTCTGGGGAGAAACAGGATTTTAGCTAGTAATAAGAGCTCTGAAGAAACATAAGGGATAAAGGAGGCAGGAAATGTGGAAGCAAGGGAGGAAAGGGCTTACCATTTTCTATATGAATTAATGACAGACCCAAGATGGTTCTGATGTTACATCTTTCCTCCCAGAGCTGGAGGGTGAGATTTGCAAGTATGGTTGGAAGCAAAGGCCAAACACTGTTCATCACCATCCTTTACACACCTCAGCCCCACACGCTGTCCAGAAACCTGTTGCACAGCCCTCTTCCTTGGGACCTGGCCCCAGTTCCTCCTAGGTCATTCTCAGTGTCTGCATGGAAGCTTCTAGGAGGACCACACTCCAGAGAAGACATAAGTGTTCTCTTGTTCCAGCACACATGGTAATTCGAGGGCCCAGGGTGCTGGGCTGTTCATCCTTGCTGCTCCCTGTGGCTTCTGTGTCCTCCTGGCCACGTGCAGGATCTCACTGCCCTCCAACTCCTGCCCTGGAAAGGAGTCCCTTCTTTCATGGGGACACCAGGACATAGATACAACTTTAGTGGGAGCAGCAGACAATCTTGTCCCATGCCACTCACATACCAGTAGTCCTACAATAAGTTTTAACCACTTCACGCTTTAATGTTCAAACTTACCGTGTTAGCCTAGATTCAAGCTATGGTATTACCAAAACACTGCATCATCTTACAACAGGCTTCAGCTAACTCAGGGAGAGGGAAGTGGCCGATAAGAGGAAAATTTCACTTCAGGGGCATTAATGACATTGAGATTCCAGGCCCATAAAAAGAAGGAGGATATCCCCAGAGACTCCTACCAGTGTGGGTGGGGTTGATATTTCCTGCAAGTAGTGATGGTCCACACTGATGGTCAGGGGTCACCTCCAGCACCAAGACATCCATTTTGCACTGACTGCAGCTGGCTCAGGACCCCCTCTTTTCCTTCTTTTTTCAAGTTCACATTTTTATGTGATCATAGAGGTGGAAATTGCACACCAAAAGTCAGACAATCTAAAAAACAATGAAGGGGTGCCTGGGTGGCTCAGTAGGTTAAGCATCTGATTCTCGATTTTGGCTCAGGTCATGATCCCAGGATTGTGGGATCAAGCTCTATACTGGGCTCCACACTGGGCATGGAGCCTGCTTAAGATTCTTCTCTCTCTCTGCCCCTCTGCCACTCACACTCTCCCATCCTCTAAATAAATAAATAAATAAATAAATAAATAAATAAATAAATAAATAAATAAAAAACAATATCAAAAAAACAAGAAGTGAAATAACCCACAGTCCCCAAATTAATACTCAACATCAACAATTGTTGTGTTTCCTTCCAGACTGTAATTCCTTCTCAAGCACATCTATATTTTGGTTGCAAATATGCAGTATATGCTGTCTTGCTTGCTTCTTCCACTTCATGTAGCTTATCAATCCTTTTATCCCATAAATTTGTTGTCATTTTTTAATGTTTATTTTTGATAGACAGTGTTAATGGGGAAGGGACACACACACACACACACACACACACACAGAGACAGAGACAGAGAGAGACAGAGAGAGACAGAGAGAGAGAGAGAGAATCGTAAGCAGGCTCCAGGCTCCAAACTGTCAGCATGAGCCTGACCAGAGGCTCAAACTCGCAGACCTTGAGATCATGACCTGAGCCAAAGTCAGACACTCAACTGACTGAGCCACCCAGGTGCCCCTCAGTGGTCATTTTTGAATGCTATTCAGAAGCACATACCTAACACCTACCATGTACCAGGCTCCATACTGGGCACTGGGATACATCACTTGACATGATGATTCCTGCCCTCTTGTAGGTGAGTCAGGAAGATGCAATAAACACTGAAAATAAATTATATAGTATGTTAGGAGGTAATAAGTGCTATGGAGAAAAAGTCAAGCAAAGTAGAGGAGATTGGTAGCAAGGGTTGAGGCTCCATTTGATTTCCATTGCATAATGGGCCTTTTGCTTTTTTTTTTCCTGCCCCACCCCTTCCTATTAAGGGACTGCAGATTGGATAGGGAAGCCTGTGCTCCCTAAAGTCCGTACCCTAGTGATTATGCCAGACAGCGCCTCCAGGGGAGATCTAGATGGAGAGGAAGGGAGATTCCATCTGCCAGAATATACATTTCCACCCTGAAAGGACTCTGCTTTCTCCCTCTCTCTCACTACAAATGAATTAGGAATTTTCTGATTTGCCCCCACCCCTAGGCTCAAATCATCTCAGCACCTGCCTTACCAGTGTGACCACCAGAAATGCCTGCCTAACTGGGAAGTAAATGGGATTTAGGCTAAGAACTTCCCAAAGGATTTGTTAGGCTGGGTAGAGAGATGGTAGGTTCTGTCCAAATTTATTTATTTTTAATGTTTATTTACTTATGTTGAGAGCAAGAGAAAGCACAAACAGGGAAGTGGTGGGGTGGGGGGGAGGGAGAGAGAGAAAGAGAGAGAGAGAGAGAGAGAGAGAGAGAATCCCAAGTAGACTCCATACTCAGCACAGAGCCCAACTTGGAGCTCGATCCCATGAACCATTAGATCATGACTTGAGCCAAAATCAAGAGTCAGACCCTTAACCAACTGAGCCACCCAGGCATCCCCAGTCCTAATTTAAAATAAACAATGAAACCTACCTTCTGCTCTTTTTTTAAAAAATTTTAAACATTTATTCATTTTTGAGAGTGAGAGAGAGAGCATGAGCAAGGTAGGGGCAGAGAGACAGGGAGACAGAGAACCCAAAGCAGGCTCCAGGCTCCGAGCTGTCAGCACAGAGCCCAACGTAGGGCTTGAACTCACAGACCTCAAGATTATGCCCTGAGCTGAAGTCGGATGCTTAACCAAGTGAGCTACCCAGCCACCCCTCTACCCTCTGCTCTTTAAGAAAATTATAAATTTTGACATTTCACAGTAAAATACCAAAAAATTGTGAGCAAACACTTGAAACACTGAAGAAATGAAAAAATATCATTCCTTTTCCTATGCCCTTTCTCTAGAAATAATAATGTCTGAGTTTAGTTTGACTTCATTTGTGTTCTCGTGGTATATGTGCAGTCACTTACATTGATCTATAAAAGCATCTATTTTGTTTTATTATAAAAGTAATATATACTCATTGAAGAAGACTTAGAAACTACAAAAAAATTGTAAAATGTAAATAAAACAGTTTAAATCACCTGAATTTTTACCTCCAAGAGAAACAGCCATGAGCTCTAGATGGAGGGCATGGCAGCAAACAGTATTTACCATTGGGTTCATCAATTTTCCCTATTAAGAATAAAAAGAAATGGAATCCACTTGATGGCTGATTTACCTAAACAATATACATTTTTAAATGTTTATTTACTTAGAGAGAGAGAGAGAGAGAGAATCCCAAGCAGGCTCCACACTGTCAGCATGGAGCCCTATGTGGGGCTTGATCTCATGATCATGAGTGAGATCATGACCTCAGCTGAAATCAAGAGTCAGATGCTTAACCGACTGAGCCACCCAGATGCTCCTATATAAATAATTTTGATGGCTATTTTCTTGATGTGCTCACTATAAAGAAAAAAGCATGGAAGAAAAGGTGGACTTCCCTTCCCTCTCTCCCCTTTCATAGCCTCTCCAGAACAGCCCTGTCTGATTGGGGGAAGAAAAAAAAAAGGTGCTATTTTTGGCAAGGATTTTAAAGATGTAGAAAATCATCATTAATGCCTCAATAAAATGGCTGTTATTTTGCCATATGGAACTTTGCTTTTCTGCCAAGCAAATGAAAGCCTTTGGGTTTGCTAACGCACCCAAAACAAAGTTCTAACCTTGTAAATAGATGAGTCCTCGTTAAGAAAGACGGGAGGAAAATTTATCAGGTGCTCTTCTAAGCAGACATAAATTGTGGTAGGAGATTCCACCTGGCATTGTGGAAGTGGAAGACATTCTAGAAGCAAGGACAAGAATGAGATGGGAAAACTCAGAGACCAGTCTGCCCATGGTTATTTGAAATATGTAGCCAAATAGGGCTTGAGGTTAAAAATAAATTAGGAAAATGCTCCTGTCTTTTTATACTGTCACAGTCTTCTCTTAGTTAGCTAGAGTATACCTTCAGATAAAATGTTTTTTAACAATGTAGTGTTAAAGATTCTACCCAGATTCTTTCAGAATTGAGCTGCTCACTCCCTAGCTTCTGAAGGTCACAGTTCGAAGCCCCTCTCAGAACTGCTATAAGTGAAAGGGGGTTGCCTGGGCCATTGCCACTTCTCTGCTGGGGGTAGCCTCTCATCTCTGCGGGCAGGGGAGTCCCACCTTGGCTCAATTCAAAATAATTATAAAGAGCCCCAGAGCTCCATATGGAATGGCCAAAATGTATTGCAGCTCAGCTCTTCCCACTGCCCTGTTCTGCTTACCTCCCACCTTTCCCCTTCCCCCACAGGTGTCCTTCTGGAACACACTTCCGAGTCAACCTCCTACAGGCCAGGTATCCAGCTCCCATCCCAGGGGACCTGACCAAAGACATGGGCAGGAATTTTCTTTAGTTGGAATGATGGTTTGACTGGATTTACCTTTCTCCAGTCACCAACCTATCTTTCAAAATATTGTGGCTGTGGCAATTAATGCATGGTCTTCTGGGGTTTGAGAGGGAAAACCTTTGGCATAAGACTGATAATATTCCTTTTTACATTTCTTTTTTCTTCCTGCCTTTTTGCAAATAAGATTTTAAAATGTATTCTTGGAATTCAAAAATTTCATTGGAATGTGTCTTGATGCAGGCTTCGTTATTTAATATGCCTGAAATGAGATGGTCACATTCAGTCTGCATATCACTTGTTTCTCAGCTCTGGAAGGTACTCTTCTAGTACAGGAATAGAGAGTCTAGTATAGCCATTCCAACTCTTTTGATTAAAGAAACACTGAAGGGAAACACTGAAGGTTTGGATTGGCTTTCCAGTTTTTTCTCTTCATTGCCACCATCTTTTTTTTTTTTTTTTTTTTTCTTCTCAACATGTTTCTCCTTGTCCTGGTCCTCCATATTTCAGGAGCATGCCCTTCCTGGAGTACCATGTTACTTTTTTATTCCGCCTCTTCCCCTCAGAAGCAATCCATCTCTAATCTCTACTATATTATTCTAGCAGTTTCCAAGCTCTCACTTCTATGATCCTTCATGGATAATCTGGGAGAGAAGTGAAGATTACTCCTCACCCCCCATGACCCTACTCTTCTGAATTTCCTGTTCTACTGATGGCTTTTTACCTGCTGCATGTATTTTCCAAGATATGCTCCTTGCTGGTAAATGAAGAGGTTAGACTGGACAAGCGCTAACATCCATTCCTATGTTGTTGACATTACAGTTCTACAGGTTCACCATGGTATGGAAAACATGAAGAGCATGGTCAGTCCATGTTACCATTCTACTCATCTTTTACAACCCAAGCCCCAGCTATCTGTGTCTTGGATAACCTAACCCAATTCAGCCCAGGGAAGTGTTGCTTGGAATTTCTACACTTATCCCAACCCTCAGTGGTATCAGATCTGCTCAGTCACAGCAGAGGGCACCAGAGAGTAGAGCCCATCCTTAAAGGCTTAGCCACAAGTTCTGGAAGACGAGCAGAGATGTTTCTTCAGAATGCAGCCTTATTTACACATCTGGCTAACCTCTTGCTCCCCTTCCCTGTTCTGTACAGCAAGAAATAGCAGTGTCCCCAGAACCAGACCCCTTCCAAACCAGACTCGAAGACAGATGTGTCACCAGGACTCTTGCCCAGACGCGGTGGAACCCACTTATTCTTCTGCCCTTCCCATGGTGCGTGCAGCTTTATCTGCAGAAAGGAAGTGCAAGGTGAAAGCCAGATGGGAATTCAAAAAGACAGCTCTACATATGAGTTCAAGAACCTTCATGTTTTATTGCCCCACCTTTGTCTCACTTCCTGTCTGTCTAACAGAGCAAGGATCTGAGGACTGAGGCTTCCAAGCCAAGGTGTCTTCCTCAATTAGGGGAATGAAGCCATAGGCCCTAAGGGAAGGAGGCAGACTTTTGACATCGATCCCACATCATAACCTGCTCCTAGTTTTCTCCCAGCATGATGGACTCTGGTTGGCCTGCATCTAATTCTTCAGAGAGCATGTGTCAACTTCTATCAAGAACCACATCTGCTTGGTCTGAGTGAGGCTGCTAGTTGAGAAACAGATGAGGCCCCTAAAATATGCCTCTTCTACCATTTTCTATGGGCCTCATTCCTACTACACTCAGAAACTTTTCTCAGTCTTTGCCTTAACACTTCAAATTTGGTTTTCTTAACTGCCTCAGCTCCAACCTCACTATACTCCACCTGTCTCTTTGGATCGCTCACTGTCTTTTCATAGGGCAAGGTTTTTTCTCTTTATCTGTCTTCTCAATGGCTCCGCCTCCTTCCGGAAAGTTCCCTGAAGCTCCTCTCTGTGTCAATAGGCAGCATACGTAGAATACTTTTCAATATCGTTATGTCAAAAGTAGGTAGTATGATTAACATGGGCAGATCCTGGTTTTGCAGGTCCAGAAGCTTCTGCAATTCTAGGGACCTTCTTCAAGAAAAGGGACTCAAAATTATAAAATAAAATCAAGTACAAAATTGACTATGTAGCATGGAAAGAAAAGCTCCAAAATACAGACTTTAGGCTAAACCACAAACATGACTAAATCCATAACAAATAGTTTTATTTTTTTATTAATGAACTGATTCACTCACCTTTATATTACAGTACTGCTCCCTCAACATCTTTAGTCATGTGTTCTTTAATTGCTTTTCATAACAAGCATTTCATTTCAATTAGGAAAGAGAACAGTAATTCACTCTTTCCCCTAACAAAGCTGATCAACATTTGCTTTTTTGGACAGATCCTGCCACAAGTGTATTTGTACCAATAGCACAGGAGGACACCAGCCCCTGCAGATAGAAGCCAAGGGGGTCACACCAGTCCTTCTGTCCTCACACTGGCAGACAGAAGTCTCTATGCTGGAGCCTGGAAGGGTCCCGCACACCTTTGGGAACCTGAGCTGCAGCAGGAGCTGCAGCTGCAGCCTGGGTCTTTATTTGAGCCTTGGCCCTTAGACTTTGGGCTGCAGAACTTGAAACCATTGGCAGTGCAGGCATGAGCATGTTTCCTCAGGATGCGATGAGGGATATAGGCAAGCTTGTGGTTCCTGCCCTTTGGGATCTTAAGTTTAACATCTTTGGCCTTGATAGCCTCAATGCATGCACTCATGGCCTTGGCATTATTGGTCTGCATCTTCTTCAGGCCCTTCTTGTGCTTCTTGGCAAAGCACACGTTCCTCAAGAACTCAGGATGTACCCCTCAAGAGATTCATATCTTTGTAAGTGGGGTTTCTTAATGCCATTCCTGTGCCATTTTTATGACTGGTTGTGGGAGGTGTGGTTCTTGGACTTGGCCATGTCTGCATGGAAGCTCATGGCCCTCGAAGCACCTCAGACTGTGCTTTTTATTTCTGATAGAAAATAAGAACCTAGAGAGGTTTTTTTTTTTTTTTTTAGTTGTACAGCTTATTGGTGATTTCATCTGAATATTAAGATTACTGTCAAATTTGGGAAAGCTTCTCTCAAGTTTCTTTCATATATAAGCTCTAAGAGATGAATGAATTTTCCATACATTTTGGAAGTCGTGTTGCCTCCACTTTCCATAGATCCTGGGCTCCCCTGGGAGAAGCCTCACTCTAAAGTTGCCTCTTATCACTGGCCCCTGAAACTGAAGCTATGGGGGCTTTAATCCTGGGGTTCAAACTCCAGCATGTGTTTATTTTACATCATGACACCACCCTCACAACCCCATTGGCTCTGGGTGCACTGCCTGAAGCCTGTAGAGTCACATAATCATAGTGACAATACTCATAGTGACAGTAGTGATAATCACCGCCTGAGGAGCCCTCACTAGGAGCCAGTTGTGCTAAGAACTGTACACTCATTACCTTGCTTAATCTTTATAACCTCCTGTAAAGTGTTTTTACTCCCCACCTTATACTTATGAAGGTGAGCCACACCACCAACTTGGATTGCATGTCTCTCTTTCTCCCATTAATCACTTGAGTGCCCACATAGTTTTTAATAAAGCTGGAGTAAGATACCATCAATATCTTCTTCCTGAGGCCTCCTACCTTTGCTCCTCCAAGTTCCCGCATCATAATCCACGCCAAGGGGGCTTTCAAGGACCCCTTGAAGGGATGGCAGGGGTGTATTCTGTCCTCTTTGGCTAGTGTGCACATGGGGCACCATTGGAGAATTTGCCACTCAATATGGGCACCCTTGGAGGGAGGCAAGATGGCAGAGAAGTAGGGAGCTCTGAACATTTTGCTCACCCCCATCTGTCAAACAGAGAAGGCCTGAAGCCATAGCACACTGAACCACAGGAGTCTAGGAGGAAAAGAGACAGAGTCCACTAAGAAGACAACCTCATATGTGTGTGAGTGCGAACTTGGGAAGATAAAAACAGGCTGGGACCCGGAGACATGGAGGGAGGGGAGGGAACCTTCTTCGCGGGCAGCATCAGAGAGTTGAGAGGAAGAGAAAGAGAATCTGAAACTGCTCATAGAACTGTCCCTGGAGAAGAGAAAAACCTTGGCTTGGGATGGAGAGTGATCCTATTTCTAGCCATGGTGATGACTTTGGGCTGGGTGCCCCGGTCCCAGGCGGCACCAGGAGAAACTGCTCTGCTGTTCTCCCAGCTGGATCCCCGGCAGGAAGTGGCCCAGCCTGCAGGATTATATTTCAGGTGGTATCAATAAAGCCTGTGGACTAAGACCTGGAAATGAGGCAGGGCTTGGAACATAGAGCACGGCCCACCTTGGCTATGCCTGGGCACAGGGAGATTGGACCCAAAAGAGTGATTTGCAATGCTTGGTTCAAGAAGGGATGGGGCACCGCCACTTTTCTCCCCACAACCACCAAGGCTGGACCTCAGGGAGCAGCCTTGGGGACCGCAGTGGAGGCAAAGACCTGCCTACACGAAATCATGCCCATCCCTGGTAGAGACCTCCTTTTTTTTTTTTTTTTTTTTTTTTTTTACCAGAGCCAGGGCAAGACCAGCATGGATCCACTGCCATGATTAATTTTAGATCAATTCTTTCTATTAGATATATTTTCCTTTGTCTCATTCATATCCCTCCTCTTTGCTGGACTGGGCACCCTGGTCATTGGTTTGCTTAAACAGTCACATTTGATTCATTCTGTAGATGTATACTCTACACCTCCACTGCTACCTTTCTATCTCTCTCTCTCACTGGAGTAATCAGACTATGTAGTTTCTCTGAGTAACATTATCTTCATTTTTTTCTCCTTGGTTCCTACCATATTCTCCTCTTTCTTTCTCTGAATTAAACCTCTTAGTCTCTCTTCCTGGACATTGTCCAATTTTGCTTTCTTCCTGCCCCTATCATTTATCTCTTTGTATATGCTCTTCCATCAGCACTACATATACCATGCTCTTTATTTGTAGCTGGAAATTCTGATTTTATGCTTTTAGATTGTCCTTTCTCTTTCGGGAAATTCTGATTTTATGCTTTTAGATTGTCCTTTCTCTTTCGGGATTTTTTTTTGTTTGTTTTCTTTTTTTCTTTTTCTTTTTCCCTTTCAGTTTGCTTGCTTGCTGGATTTGTCTGTGTGTTTGTGTGCCTTTGTTCCCTGTTTATTTGTCTGTTTTATTTTCCAGGGCTACCTTAAGAAACAAGCCAAAATACACATGGTGGAGAGTCCCAAATACCACTAAGAGTAGAGAAATAAAATAACCAAAGTCTCAACAAGAGAGACCAAGAGACACTATTCAAAGAAAACTTCCTGAACAGATAGGCCCTGGACAGTCAATGAGCCTTCTTTAATATAGCAGTACTCACAGGTGCAGAGCACATAACAAGCTTTTAAAACTAACAAGAGACAGAAAGCTAGCCAAAGTGATGAAACAGAAGAACTCTCCTCTAAAGAAATTCCATGAAGAAATGACAGCTAAAGAACTGCTCAAAAACAGATACAAGCAACATAACTGAACAAGAATTTAGAACAATAGTCATAAAATTAATCACTGGGCTTGAAAAAGGCATGGAAGACATCAGAGAAGCTATTGCTACAAAGGCTATGGAGCTTAAAAATAGTTGTGATGAATTAAAAAATGCTATAAATGAGGTGCATAATATAATGGAGGTGTCCAATGCATGGATTGAAGAGGCAGAGAGGAGAATAGGTGAATTAGAAGACACAATTACAGAAAAAGAACACACTGAGAAAAAGAGAGATAAACTGATCCAGGAGTACGAAAGGAGAGTTCAAGAGCTGAGTAATACAATCAAACGGAACAATATCCATATCATAGGAATTCCAGAAGAGGAAGAGAGAGGGGAAGGCACAGAACGAGTCCTTGAACAAATTATAGCTGAGAACTTCCTCAATCTGGGGGAGGAAACAGACATTGAAATCCAAGAGGCACAGAGTACACCCTCAGATGTAACTTGAATTGATCCTCTGCACAACATATCACAGTGAAACTGGCAAAATATAAGGACAAAGAGAGAATTCTGAAAGTAGCTAGGGATTAAAGGACCCTAACATACAAAAGGAGACCTATCAGAGTGGCTACAGGCCTGTCTACTGAAACTTGGCAGGCCAGAAAGGAATGGCAGGAAATCTTCAATGTGATGAACAGAAAAAATATGCAGCCAAGAATCCTCTATCCAGCAAGTCTGTCATTCAGAATAGAAGGAGAGATACAAGTCTTCCCAAATAAACAGAAATCAAAAGAATTCATCATCACTAAACCACTCTTAAAATAAATCCTAAGGGAACTCTATGAGGGAAATGTTTCAAGGAACACAAGATACCAAAGACACCACTACAAGCATGAATCCTACAAAGAACACAAAGACTCTAAACTCATATTTTTCAATAATAATACTGAGTGTAAATGGATTAAATAATCTAATCAAAAGACATAGGGTAGCAGAATGGATAAAAAACCAAAATCCACCTATTTGCTGTCTACAAGAGACTCATTTTAGACCTGAGGACATCTTCAGATTGAAAGTAAGGGGGTGGAGAAATATCTATCATGCTACTGAAAGTCAAAAGAAAGCTGGAGTACCTATACTTATATCAGACAAACTGGACATTAAAGAAAAGGCAGTAACAAGGGATGAAGAAGGGTATTATATAATAATTACAGGGTCTATCCATCAGGAAGAGCTAACAATTATAAATGTCTACACACCGAATACAGGAGCACCCAAATACATAAAACAATCACAAACAGAAACAATCTTATGGATAAGAGTGTGCTAATAATGAGAAAGAATGAAATCTGGCCATGTGTAGCAACATGGATGGACCTTGAGGGTGTTATGCTGAGCGAAATAAGTCAGGCACAGAAGGACAAATATCATATGTTTGCACGTATAGGAGGATTAGGAGGAACTTGACGGAGGAACAAGGGGGAGAAGAAGGGCGGAAATGGTGGGGGAAAGGGAGAGAGGCAAACCATGAGAGACTCTTGAATGCTGACAAAAACTGAGGACTGATGGATGTGGGGGGGAGGGGGGATGGGCATGGAGGAGGACACTTGTGGGGATGAGCACTGAGTGTTATGTGGAAACTAATTTGACAATAAACTATTTGTAAAAAAAAAAAAAAAGAATGTGCTAATAGCAGGGGACTTTAATACTCCACTTATAGCAATGGATAGATCAACTAGACAGAAAATCACTAAAGTAACAATGGACTTGAATGACACATTGGACTGGATGGATTTGACAGATATATTTAGAACTCTACATCCTGAGGCTATGGAATTCACTTTCCTCTCAAGTGTGCATGGCACATTCTCCAAGATAGATCACATATTGGGTCAGAAAGCAGCCCTCAATAAATATAAAAGAATTGAGATCATACCATGCACACTTTCAGGTCACAATGCTATGAAACTTGAAATCAATCACAGGAAAAAGTCTGGAAAACCTCCAAAAACCTGGAGGTTAAAGAACATCCCACTAAAGAACAAAGGGGCCAATCAGGCAATTAGAGAAGAAATTTAAAAATATATGGAAACAAGTGAAAATGAAAATACAACAATCCAAACTCTATGGGATGTGACAAAGGCAGTCCTAAGAGTACAGTACATTACACTCCAGGCCTATTTCAAGAAATTAGAAAAAGCACAAATACAAAATCTAACAGCGCACCTAAAGGAACTAGTAGGAGAGCAATAAGAGCACCCCAGACCCAGTAGAAGAAGAGAAATAATAAATATTGGGGCAGAAATAAACAATATAGAAACCAAATAAACATTTGAACAGATCACCAAAACCAAGAGTTGGTTTTTTGAAAAAATAAACAAAATTGACAAACCTCTAGCTAGGCTTCTCAAAAAGAAAAGAGAGATCACCCAAATAGACAAAATCATGAATGAAAAATGGATTTATTGCAACCAACCCCTCATAAATACAAGCAATCACCAGGGAATACTATGAAAAATTACATGCCAACAAACTGGACAACTTAGAAGAAATGGGCAAATTCCTAAACACACACTCACTACCAAATTCACACAGGAAGAGATAGAAAATCTGAACAGACCCATAACTAGTGAGGAAATCGAGTCAGTTATCAAAAATCTCTCAACAAATAAGAGCCCTGGGCAGATGGCTTCCCTGGGGAATTCTACCAGACATTTAAATCAAAGTTAATACCCATTCTTCTCAAGCTGTTCCAAAAAATAGAAATGGAAGGAAAACTACTGGACTCAATCTATGAAGCCAGCATCACTTTGATTCCTAAGCCAGGGGCCCAGCAAAAGAGAACTACAGGCCAATATCCTTGATGAATACGGATACAAAAATCCTCAACAAGATACTTGCAAATTGAATGGAACAGCACATAAAAAGAATTATCCACCATGATCAAATGGGATTCATTCCTGGGTTACAGGGCTGGTTCAATATTTGCAAATCAATCAATGTGATTAACAAAAGAAAAGATTAAAACCATATGATCCTGTCAATAGATGCAGTAAAGTTATTTGACAAAATATACCATCCATTCTTAATAAAGACCCTCGAGAAGGGATAGAAGGAACTTACTTAAACATCATAAAAGTCATCTATGAAAAGCCCACAGCTAGCATCATCCTCAATGTGGAAAAACTGAGAGCTTTCCCCCTGAAATCAGGAACACGACAGGGATGTCTTCTTTTACCACTGTTGTTTAACATAGTGCTGGGAGTCTTAGCGTCAGCAATCAGACAACAAAAGGAAATAAAAGGCATCAGAATTGGCAAAGAAGTTAAACTTTCACTTTTTGCAGATGACATGATACTCTACATAGAAAACCCGACAGACGCCACCAGAAGCCTACTAGAACTGATCAATGAATTCAGCAAAGTCACAGGGTACAAAATCAACGTACAGAAATAGGTTGCTTTTTTATACACCAATAATGAAGCAACAGAAAGAGAAATCAAGAAACTGATCCCATTCACAATTGTACAAAAAACCATAAAATACATAGGAATAAACCTAACCAAAGATATAGGAGATCTGTATGATGAAAACTATAGAAAACTTATTAAGGAAATTGAAGAAGACACAAAGAAATGGAAAAACGTTCCTTGCTCATGGATTGGAAGAATAAATATTGTTAAAATGTCATTACTACCCAAAGTAATCTACACATTCAATGCAATACCAATCAAAATTGCACCAGCATTCTTCTCAAAGCTAGAACAAACTATCCTAAAATTTGTATGGAACCACAAAAGACCCTGAATAGCCAAAGTAATATTTAAGAAAACCAAAACGGGAGGCATCACCATCCCAGACTTTAGCCTCTACTACAGAGCTGTAATCATCAAGACAGTATGGTATTGGCACAAAAACAGACACAGAGACCAATGGAATAGAATAGAGAACTCAGAATTGGACCCACAAATGTATGGTCAACTATTTTTGACAAAGAGAGAGAGTATCCAATGGAAAAAACACAGCCTCTTTTTTTTTTAAATTTTTTATAGTTTATTTATTTTTGAGACAGAGCATGAGTAGGGGAGGGGCAGAGAGAGAGGGAGACACAGAATCTGAAACAGGCTCCAGGCTCTGAGCTGTCAGCACAAAGCCTGATGCGGGGCTCGAACCTATGAACCATGAGATCTGACCTGAGCCAAAGTCGGACACTTAACCAACTGAGCCACCCAGACGCCCCACAGACAGCCTCTTTAACAGATGATGCTGGAAGAGCTGGACAGCAACGTTCAAAAGAATGAAACCAGATCACTTTTTCACACCATACACAAAAATAAACTCAAAATGGATAAAGGACCTGAATGTGAGACAGGAAACCATCTAAACCCTAGAGGAGAAATCAGGAAACAACCTCCTTGACCTCAACTGCAGCAATTTCTTACTTGACACATACCCAAAGGCAAGGGAATCAAAAGCAAAAATGAACTATTGGGACCTCATCAAGATAAAAAGCTTCTGCACTGCAAAGGAAACAATCCATAAAACCGACGGAATGGGAAAAGATCGTTGCAAATGACATATCAGATAAAGGGCTAGTATCCAAAATCTATAAGGAACCCACCAAACTCCACACCTGTAAAACAAACAACCCAGTAAAGAAATGGGCAGAAGACATGAACAGAAACTTCTCCAAAGAGGACATCCAGTGACCAACAGACACATGAAATGATGCTGAGTGTTCCTCATCATCAGGGAAATGCAGATCAAAACCACACTGAGATACCACCTCACACCAGAGTAGTGAAAATGAACAAATCGGAGACTCTAGATGCTGGCGAGGATGTGGAGAAACGGGCACCCTCCTTCACTGTTGATGGGAATGTAAATTGGTGCAGCCCCTTTGGAAAACAGTGTGGAGGTTTCTCAAAAAATTAACAATAGAACTCCCCTATGACCCAGCAATAGCACTGTTAGGAATTTACCCAGGGGATATAGGAATGCTGATGCATAGGTGTACATGTACCCCAATGTTCATAGTAGTACTGTCAACAATAGCCATATCATGGAAAGAGCCTCAATGTCCATCAACGGACGAATGGATCAAGAAGATGTGGTTTATCTTTACAATGGAATACTATATGGCAAGGAGAAAGAATGAAATCTGGCCATTTCTAGCAACATGGATGGACCTTGAGGGTGTTAGGCTGAGCGAAATAAGTCAGGCAGAGAAAGACAGATACTGTATGTTTTCACATATATGTGGATTAGGAGAAACTTAATGGAGGACCATGGGGGAGGAGATGGGGAAAAGTAGTGGGGGAGAGGGAGGGAGGAAAACCATGAGAGATTCTTGAATACTGAAAACAAACTGAGGGCTGATGGGGTCGGGGAGAGGAGAAGGCGGGTAATGGTCATGGGGGAGGGCACTTGTTGGGATGAGCAATGGGTGTTATAAGGAAACCAACTTGACAATAAACTATGAAAGAAAAAAAAACATGGGCACCCTTGCTGAACAGATTTCTGACCATATCAAATCATGGCACACACATGGGCTCCAAGATATGGCCTCACTGTGCCAGAAGGGGCTGGATCCCCAAGTGCTTTCAGCCTCGCCGCACATGTTCCAGGCTCATCCCTTCCCCAGAAATGGTCGGACTTTGCATTAAGTCACGTTCACCACCTCGGACACCACTTCCACACAGGGACATCCCTTCTGAGCCCCTGGGGTCTTTCTTGCCTCACTGATCCACTGTGATAAATGCCAATTTGGGATTTTCATTTGGGGACCTCAGAGAAAATCTTCCCTCTAGCCCAAGCTGAATCTAAGGGTTTGCTTGTCTAAGGCTACAGAACCTTGCAGTCTCCTTCCACTCTGTGAAATTCTTTGTCACACAGAAGGAAATCTTTGGGTCAGCCTTCACTGGATCTAGAGCCTCTAATCTGACCTGGCAGACATTGATGGTATGTGGGGTCATGGCAGGGGATTCTGGCACTCTGTCACACACACAGATACAGAATTCAAGGCTCAGAGAAGCTTTACCTCTACTCAAGAGTTCAAAACAAGGAAGTGGCTGAGCTGGAGTGAACTACAGTCTGTCTTCCCTCCAGAGCCTATGCTGATAACCACTCATTGGTGAGAAGCGAGAAGGTACATTTTTCAGCTGTCTGTGTTTGAGTAAAGTCTTTCAAGGGACAGAGTCTAATATGATGCTGAGACAATGTACTCTAATGGAAAATGCACTCCATTTTAGAGCCAGACTTGGTTCTAGTGCCCACTCTCTCAGTGGTGCAAGCTCCAATTTCTCTGAGCTCTTTCTCCATCTGGAGCATGGAAATGATATCTGCCCTCCCTCCTTCTCAGGGCTGCAGAGCATGAGATTCATATCAAGGAGTGGTATTGTAACAAACGCCCTCATTTCTAAGAAGACAAACATCATCATCAACAGCTAAGACAAATGTATGTCCAGTATAAGATCCATTGGTAGAGGCTGTTGTGGCCAACAGTAAACCTAATGTCAGAGTTCCAAGAGGGTGTCACAGATGCCAGGAAATGGAGTATTTGCGTGCTGGAATGATCTCTGCAGAGTACCCGGCACGGGCTGGTTAGCATTCTTGACATCAGCACGTTTGCTAAACTTCATTCTGGGCTGGGTTTCCAGATGAGTAAACTATTGAGGGAGACCTCAAATGCAATGTCACTGGCCAGGATGCACTAAAGAATTATTGTCTTTCCTTCCTACTTCTGTTAATGTGCCTTGGCTTTTAAAACAAATGCCTTGCTTTGACGACAAATGCCTTGCTTTGACGTCGTGGTTTTTTTAAAACATTGCACCAACTCCATTAAAAACATATCAAGTGATACCCAAGTATAAGCTTCAGTCGCTAGACCATGATTTTCAGAAAATGCATTAATCTAAACTAATTTTTCATGGTTTTTGTGGTTTCCTTGAGTGGTTCTTTATAAATGTCTACTAAAGAAAAGAGAGCAGGGTAGACTTCTGGATTGAAATGCTTCATCATCAAGACTGAAATCTTCTCAGATGAAAACTGGCTTTTCTACTGATCTTTGGATGATTACTTCATAGCATCACGGCACATTTACAATCCAACATGGTGACTCTCATTATACTACTGCCTGTTCAGGATGCCACATGGAGCCAATTATTTTCCAGGATCACGAAATCAGAAAATGCCAAAGGACCTTCAGAGAACTGGCAACCAAGAATGGGCTTTCTGAAAAGTACCTTCCGTCTATCAGTGAAAGTCTGCACTTCAAATCTATTTTCATTAAGGGCAGAAATGAGGAATCAGATGCACATCAAAGAGCCCATTCACATGAGAGTTTATATTGAAAAGATATTATGTAGCCATTTCTCTGCCCCTTATAGCTGGGGAATGTGGGCAGTGTCATGCCGTTTGGAAAGCAAGGGGTCAAATAAAAGCACATCTCACTGGGAAAGAGATTTTTAAAAACAGAAGATATTTCTTTTTCTTTATAGATCACCCACTCTAAAGAGAGATTTAAAGTTGCTATTATATATACAAGGGAGTTAAAGTAGGGAGGATGAAAGGGATGGGAAAGAGGTGTCAAGTAATGGACAATGCGAAGATTATCAATTCATTCAACTACTACAACAACAGAGGCTGCAAAGCTTCACTGAGTATCTAACTGGACTCTTCAAGTCACGTGATCCCTATGTTTGAGCGGAAGCAATGACTCCCAGCTGCCTGACCCTCCACATAGCCCATGATTCCATAGGATGCCCAGCCAGGGCCTGACCTTTCTCTTTGCCTGTGCCATCCTCACCAGGCTGAGATCTCTGCCCTTCCCTCAGTTCTTACACCCAGGAATATTCCTTCAAGCTTACATCAGCCTTGTCCCTTGTCCCTGGGCTTGCCCTTTCGTGATGCTTTATAGGACAGGTTAGGAGACTCCTGGTCCACCATGGTCATGGCCACTTTGCCCAGGCTCACCGTTCCACACCTCCCTCCACAAACACTTTACAATTACCCCCTTCATTCCACAAGGGGGATTATGTACACATGGTGGTTCTGGGATCCGAAAGGGTTTAGAGAATGTGAGGGGGCTGGATATGTACATATGTAAAAACCATTCATTGGGACTATTTTGGACTGGGCACATTGGAGTCATTATTTATAATCCTCACAAAGACCCATAACAATAATCCCATTAATGGATAAAAACCTGGTGCTCTAAGACACTCTTTAATTCACTTAAGGACACCTAGCTAATATATTCATGAGTAAAACCCACTTTTGTCTTTTTTTAAATGTTTGTTTATTTTTGAAAGAGAGAGAGAGAGCACAAGCAAGGTAGGGACAGCGAGAGAGGGGGAAAGAAGATCCAAAGGAGGCTCTGTGCTGACAGCAGTGAGCCCCATGTGGGGCTTGAACTCACTAACTGTGAGATCATGAACAGTTACTCAATTGATTGAGCCATCCATGTGCCTGAAACTCAGGCCTCTCTTAAAGGCCATGCTATTTCCTCTGCCATGCTGCCATCAGGTTTCTTCTCCAGCCTTCCCCCGTCCCCCCATTATTTAATTATATAAACTTTCTACTTTGGCCAAACTCATCTGTTGTCATCTCTTATATATTCCCATGTTCCTTTCCTAAGCTTTTGCTACATCTGGAATACTCATTTCTGATGTACTGCCAGAAAACCCATGGTTTTACACCTGACCTTTGGTTCCCACTAAAGGCTGCACACACCAAAGGGTCAGCCTTTTCTCTACACTGTTTTTCAGACAGCACTCTCTTCAATCCCCTGCTCCTCACTCTTCTATCACAAAACCACTACAAACGTGCTTATGCAGCAGCAGGCCTGGTGTTAGGGTAGGTACGGCTCACCCGTGGGCTTGAATTCCCTGAAGGAAAACGGTTAATCTCTCTAGGATCCAAAGCCTCACACAGTCCCTGGACACATAGTCTGCATTCAGTAAGATTGGTTGCTGTAAAGGAGAGTGGAAATGGATGGAAGGAGGGAGATAAGAAGCAATGTGGGGTTGGAGTATTTAAAAGGTGGTCAGCAGGATGCCTGGGTGGCTCAGTTAGTTGGGCATCTGACTTCGGCTCAGGTCATGATCTCGCGGTTCGTGGGTTCGAGCCCAGCGTCGGGCTCTGTCAGCTCAGAGCCTGGAGCCTGTTTCAGATTCTGTGTCTTCCTCTCTCTCTGACCCTCCCCTACTCACGCTGTCTCTCTCTCTCTCTCAGAAATAAATAAAAAAACATTAAAAAAACAAAACAAAAGGTGGTCAGCAATGAGGCTTTCATTGGAAAGCAACAATGACCTGCCACTGCCCTCCCTTTTCCATGCCTCAATGTTGCACTCTCCACAGCCACATCTCAGAGGAACAGAGCCCATACTTCACTGACACACCAGCAAGGCCAGACTAAGGCCTAAAGTATTCAAATAATTTTCTATTAGATTATAAATAGCCACTGCCTCACCCTAACCCCAAGTTCCCCAACTTTACCTCCAGGCCACCTCAGCTACTCCCTGGAGGCCTTCTGGTCCTCCCTATGATCCTGGAAGTAAATAATGGAGTGATATTTGTCACGCCAAAGGACCTCAGGACTCAGTAGTTGTCCAGGCTGTTCCAAACACAAAATGTTTGAATATCTCTGCATAGAAGTATCAATTCTTGGGTGCTGAGTCCTGGAAGTCTCCTCACTTTCCACTTGCCCTCCACCCCACCCCACCCAGAAACTCCTCATCAGAAGCTTAGGATCACTGGAATTTGCTCAGATACTCTTAGTGGATGTTGCTCTCTCTTGCCTCCAGGCTCTTAAGTCCTTGCAGGCGGCCAATATAAACAAACCCTGAGGAATTTGCCTGAGTTCATTCCAAATGAAACAAGCGGGTAGCTGCCTACCTTTGCCTTGGTTCCAGAACATAAGTGAAATCCAAGATGGGAAAGCCTTTGGCGTCTATCAAGTTGGCTTCTCTGTGGAAATCTTATCAAGAAACATCGGACCTTCCAGATTTCCTGAAAAGACTGTAGCAAATGCAACGTTTTGTATGTCTCCAATTCTTTGTGTTCCTTCTGTGCCTCCCCAAATCCTAGTCTCTTCCTAAAGAAAGAGGTAATTATCATTTCTAATCTGATCTCAGGACATGTATTAACCACAGCTGGCTCTGTATCACATCCCCAAAGCCCTGGAGAGTCTCTGCCTTTATCATATTCTCGTGAATGTACTCTGAGCCAGTTGACGTCCTTTATGAGGGTGACTGAGTGGCTAAGATGCATTTGCATTGAAGGCAACTTATGTTTTCTCAACACCACATAATAGACAAAGAAATCTATTTTAATGAACACCTGCTATCTTCTCTGTGCAATAAATCTTTTGTGGGAGAGGACAGCACTCACACTATTCTCCCTGCCTACACTTAATTCATTTCCTTCCCCATCTCCCCCTCCTGCTGAGAAAGAACTCTCAGATGCTAAAATGGGCCAAACTCTGGCCTGGTTGGTGGTGAAATGACTCAGACACACACTGATAATTCCCGTGGTTTGTGGATTCCTCTGGAGGTCACCTCCTTCATCCCCCTGCCTCCAGGCCAGGAACCATATCAAACTCATCCCAGACTGGTATGCCAAAGACCAAATGGGCGAATGAGCCCAGGGCCTGGAACAAATTAGTCTAAGATGAAAGGAAACCATGTTCCAGGAAAGAGAGAATGGAAACTGGAACAGATAATACAGACCAGCCTTCTGGTACCATATTGCTCATGGCCAAAGGTGGCCAACCACAGGCTGGTGTCATTATAGCTTTGGTAAATTTGAGAATGGTGTACAGAACATTTGAGAGGGATCAAAAGGATAATTTATGTAGAACTTAAATTCAGAATTTACCTGACTCAAAATTGTTTTTAGGAGATGGAATTCCACAGCCACCATAGGATATACCCTGATGGCATGGGCTGGCTTTCATGAGTTCTGAGTGGATGTTGTGGTGCCAGCTTCTGGAGAGTCAGGTCCCACAGCTTCACGAGACACATGAGTCTTTTCTCACCTAAAGCCTCTGTACTTGAGGTTCCTGTGCCTGAGGTTCTCACATGCCTTGTCCCCTTACTTTATTCAAGTCACCACTCAATCATTACTTCCTCAGAGAGGCCTTCCTTGACCATCATGCATCCAGATACTTAATGGTGCCAACACTAGTGACATATTCCATACTTGGGACCCACAGAAGGGGACACATTGCCCTGGGAGTGGGCTTGGTGTGATTTAGTCTGAAAACTCTGTGGTCTTGGATATCAGCAAAGTGGTCTAGAAGGAGGCATTCCTTGTTGCGTGGGGAGGGGCATGGCTGGCAGATGGCTAGAACAAACCCAAGGCTTCCTTTTCAGGATCCAGAGGACTTGTCCAGGCTTCTCTCCTCAAGGTCATCTCAGCAGTGACCTCGGTTCCAGCCATCACTTTATTCTAAGGAGAAAGGAGTAAAGGGGCTTCCTTTTATTAGGAGGTTTCTGGAAGCTTCACTCTATAACTTCTGTTTATACCTTATTGTCGGTGCTTAGGTCCCAGCAATTGATCTAAGTGTTCAGGAATGAAACGTGGCTCATCTAGAAAATGAGAAGGTGGTTCTAGAAGAAGGTGGTTCTAGAACAACTTTTCAAGTTCCTTTCAGTGTTTGTAATCTGTGGCTCCAGGACGCTGAGGTCTTGGGACAGTTGATTACAATACTCTGAGATACTGGTTTGGAATATACTTTTGGTTATACTTAGTGGAAATCCCTTTGTTGGCAAGTTTGATCATTGGATTATGGAAGCTGGCTTTCCATGCCTCTGTGGATCTGATGGTGGCAGAAAGTTATCATGTCCATTTCACAGATGAGGTGCAAGGACCTACCTTGTTACAGTGAGTAGGGAGCTGGCTTCCTCGACCACCACATCCAATGTTTTCTCTTCTATAGCACATTGGCTCATGGTGTTAGCCAGGAAACTATAGGACCCAACCCTGCTTAGATAATAAGACCCCTGGAGAGAGGGTCTGGTGTGTGCTTTTTGCCCTCTCCCCAACCTCAGAGATCACTAATCCTGGGCCAGATGGTTCCCTCTAACACTCAGCGACTGGGTGTGGAATGCACTTTCCTTAGGACTCTGCCTTTTTCCCTACCATAGCACTTACACACACTTAAGCTCATGCCACAGGGATCATATATTCCCTTCTTCCAAATTTTCTCTCTGCTCAGATGTGACTTTCACTTGTGATGACAAGGAGGAGATAAAGGGAGTGAGGCAGAGGTGAAACTGCATTCTGATATTTCTGTCTGCATTGCCTGACTGTGTAAAAGAGTTCAGCTTTTATTGAGTTATGAGCTGATGCAGTTGGATAGAAGGCAGTTGGTCCAGGGGATATTTGGAGGGAGTGTGAGAATCTCATCTTGTTGACCCACTAGTTGGCAAAGCCTGACTGAGCATTTTCTCTGCCTATTTCAGAACAAAGTGTTAAGAGGAATTCAGAGGCATGGAAGCACTAGAATTTAGAAGGATAATTTGTTAGATGCACTTGAGAACACAACATTTTCAGGAAGCAGTGCCAAGTGCCAAGTTCATTAACAAAAAACTTTTGGTGGACAGGGAAGGGTTAGCTGTTAAGGTGCCATTTTAACAGAGTCAAGGAGCTTTATTGTTTTTCTACAGATAGCAAAAGTGGTGGGGAGATTATTATTGTCCAGGAAGTAGACAGAAGTAGCTGGGCTAGATGGGGCTTCACTGCAGGGTAGAGAGGGAGGTGTAGGTAGACAACAAATAAAATAAGAATTAGGGCTTGGTCCTTTGTAATAGTCTAGAAGGGGCTAAAATCAATCAATCAATCAATCAATCAATCAGCAGTTACAGAGTTTCCCCAGTGTGCTGGGCAATTGTGGCTCGGAAATATATAAGACATAATTTGGGCCCTGATACTAAAGCATAGAATGATTAGAGAAGGATACATTTGGTATAATAAAGTGAAACTGCATAGATCAGACAGAAAGCTAGGAGTCTGTCATAGAGATGGCCATGGTAGACCAGATGTCCCTGCTTCCTATTACATTCAGGTATGGCTAGATAATTAATTCTCACTAGTGGATTAATGTGAGTGACCTGAAAGTCTTTTTCAAAGGAGAGTGTGCCTTCTCCACTGCTATCTCCATCTACATGTTGGATACAGAGCCACAAACAGGAGTCTGAGTCCCTGAGCTGGAATCTTTCTAACCAGGATACTTAAACTGGACGGTTATGGGAATCGGAAGTACACGTCTATTGTGTCAAGCTACTGAAATGTTAGGGTTTATTTATTACAGCAGCTGGTGCTTTCTTAGCTCTTCCTATCCTGTAAGGAAATCAGTCAGATAATCCCTGAATGGCATTTTCTGGGACTCCATTCTAGAGCCAAGGACACACAACTGGACTTAAATGCAGCTCTGCAGAGTTAGAGCTTAGGTTGAAATGATTGAATTTATTCCTTAGGGTATTTTGACTCTCTCTTCTTCCTTCATATGCCCAGGAGGGAAATGTCTCCTGCTCCTGCCCACTCTCTTTTCCTTTAGGGCTCACAATAACCTACAGAGATCATGTGCTCACCTGCCTTGCTCACCTTCCTACAGACCTGGGAGATCCTGGCTTGTCACTGAAGGAGAGTATAATCTTTGATATTTTTTTTGCCAGATCCTTGATTCTGAAAATTTTAATACAATTTCATAATTTCAGACACTATTTGCATTATGCAGCTTTCAAAAAGCCACGTGAGCCATTAAAACGCATAACATTGGTAATGAATCAGAGTGGATCATAAGGGATCCAAAGGTATTCAAAGGGATACAAAGCACAAGTGGGTGAGAAAGTAACAGGGGTGTGGTGAGTGTGTTAGGGCTCCATGTCCTCGGAGGCTGCAGGCCCTGCAGACCCAGAAGAGGATCTGCTTGCTTCTGTGCGGGACCAGCCATGGCCGATCAGGACAGCTTGACTCTGATGCCCTCTCACTTCCCCATCCCAACAAGGGCTGACCCTGAGCATCTTGTGCAGCTTCTCTGTACTGCCACCCAGAACCCTCATTATTCTATTCCTGGTCCTAGTTAAGTATGTGTATAAGTATAAGTATGTTTACTTCCCAGACTTAAATCTTTCTCTTCTTAAGAAGAAACGAAAGGAGGAGCACCTGGGTGGCTCAGTCAGTTAAGCGTCCAGCTTTGGCCCAGGTCATGATCTCATGGTTCGTGGGTTCGAGCCCCATATCAGACTCTGTGCTGACAGCTCAGAGCCTGGAGCCTCCTTCTGATTCTGTGAATCCCTCTCTCTCTGCCCCTCCCCTGCTTGTGCTCTGTCTCTCCACCCCCCCTCATGAATAAATAAACATTAAAAAAAAAGGAGATGAAAGGAATCTAAGAAAGACCTTCTAAAGACTGGAAAATATCTAAGGCTCAAGAGAAGTTATCACCGTAGCATATAACCCAAATTAGTGTAACCACTTTGGAAAGTTGTGTGCTGTTTGTCTGAAAGCTAACATACACATTCCCAAGGAGCCACTAGAGTCCACACCTACAAATATACCTGGCAGATATATTTGTGAAAAGAAAAAGACTATGAAAGAATGCTCATTCCAGCATTATTTGTAATAGCCCCAAACTGGAAACAAACTTCATGCCCATCAATAGTATATGGATAAATAGATAGTGATAAATTCACATACAACATATAGGATGCAGCAAAGAAAAAATTACATACTCTACTATATGCAACAACATGAATCTCGCAGATATAATATTGCTCATAATAATATTGAGCAAAACAAGCCATACATAAAAAATATTTAAAGTATGAATCCATTTATACAGGTTCAAAAACAGGCCAAAAAATGTATAAAAAAACAAGAGTACTGGTTATTTTGGAAGTCACTGCCTGGGAGAGCAGGAGGGAAGCTTCTGAGGCCAGGAAGGAGTCTTCTCAGTGCCTGGAATGTTCTATGCCTTTGACCTGAGTGGTGGTTTCATGTGCTTCAGATTTATGTACCTTATTGTAGGTATGTCTACTATAGTCATAAAATGTTCAGATAAACAGGAAGCTTTAAATTAGGATTGCAGACACTGGCAATTAGTGGCTGAGGTACTTTAGGATGGGGGGCGTCATCAACCAGGCAGTGAGTGTTTCTCTGTACATTGTGCCCTCAGCCTCTGGAGGTACCAGAGGCATGTCCTGTCCTTGTCTTCAAGGAGCTCTGGACACCACATGGGAAGCTCTCTGCTTCACCCTCCATTCCTTCTGTATGAGACCCGAATGGTATCTGCAAAGAAACCTGGAAATAGAATGGCTCAGCCCTCTCAAGCCTGTGGAGGGTGGCGATGCAGCCTGCCTGACTGCATTCAGGCCATTCACTCTCTTGCTTTGCTTTTCATGGTCTCTTTTCTCCCTTCAGACTATCAGTGGCTCCTTTCTCACCCTCTCTCTCTCACTAAGAAGGTAGGAGCCATTAGAGGTGGACCTCTGCCCTCCAGCCTGCGGGCCTTGAACTTGCACACCTGCCCTCCAGCGTTCTCCTGTCCCGACTCCTCCTGTACCTATTTCTCTCTCTGGGATCATTCCCACCAACATAAACAAGCTGTAATATCTCCCATATTGAGATAAAAACAGAAAAACTTCTTCCAATTATTGTTCCATATACCTGCTCTCCTTTAGAGCAAAATTCCTCAGAAGACTTAAATCTCAGTGATCTCCACTGGGAAGAATGTTCTCCTATTCTCTCTTGAGTCCTCATCATCTGGCTTTTGTTGCCACTACCAAACACCTCCACGCTGCACCATCCAGAGATGTTCTCAGTCTTTATCTTGCTGAGAAACCCACAGTACCTGCTACAGGTGGTTACACTTTCCTCCTTGATGCCGTTCTTCACTGGTGTGCAAGGCACCCCTCCCTCTGGATCTTCCCCTGCTTCACTGTTTCTTTTCTTGGTTTTGTTTTATTTGTTTGTTTCACATCTGCCCCAGAGTTTACTCCTTGGATCTTTTTTTCCCCCTCCCTACCCTTACATCATTATTTCTCATGTAGCGTCAGGTTTTACATGCAAATTCCAAACATTGATCTCTAACAGTCTATTGGATTATATGAATATTTAATTTTATATCAAATTACTGTCTCCCAAACCAGATTCCTTTTGCAGGATTTCCATTTCAGTATATGGCGACTCTGTTTTCCAATTGCTCAGGTTAAAGACCTTTCATGGTGTCAACCCCCTGGTGTCTTATTCAGTCCAAAAAGTCAGTCTTTCATCTGATTGCTACCCACAGTCTCACCCATGTCTGGTGATAGAAACTCCATTCTTCCAGCTGTTCAGATCAAAACCTTTGGGATTATCCTTCTCCCCATCCCTCCTTCATGACCAACATTTGTCACCTCTACTTTCAAAATATGTCTAGAATCAGACCACTTCTTGCCAGCTGAACCACACCTAAATCACTGCCAACTCTGCAGGACTGGGACCATAGCCTCCTGGGCTTCCTGCTTCAGCACTTGCTTCTTACAATCTGCTTTCAGTGGTCTCCACCTGGCAGGCAGGTCAGGCATTTAAACCTGTCAAGTGTCCATGCCTTTCTTCTACTCAGAACTACAAAGGGGGCTCTCTTTCTATCCAAAGTAAACAAAGTCTTTACTATCTGATCTGGATTCTGCTCCTTCAACTTTGTGTGCATCACAGGGTGATATTCAAACTATTAAACTGCACAAAAAGCTGTCCATGTGGGCACTAACCAGCCTGAACCAGTGCCCACCACAGGGCTAGAGGAAGGTTTCCTGCTCTGCCAGGCTTTATCCCATAATTGCTGGAAATGAGGAGTTCCAAGAGGGAGGGCAGGTCTATGGGGCTAAAGTAATGCTGAGGTGATACTTGAGAGTTTGGAAGAGAGGTTGTTTACCAACCGGCTTGGAAGGTTTTCAGTACTTTCACCATCAGTACTCCCGTATCAGTATGTATTTGCTGAACATCAGCAACTCTCCTGCCATTCTTCTCCTATTCGCTCTGCTGCTGCCATGCTGACCTCCACTGTCGTGTGCCAGGCATTCTTGCGTGGGTGCTCCCCTGCATGTGGCTCATCACCTCACTCCTGCAGACTTTCCTCAGCTGGAATTTCCTTTCCTCCGAGAAGCTCATCGTGATCAGCAGCGTCCCCATCACGTGTATCTCCCTTGTCAGTCTCCAGAGTTCTCTCAATAGTCTGAAACACCTGATAATTACTTATTTTGATTGTCTTTCTCTTGACTGGAATGTGAATTTCAAGAGGGAAGAAGATTTGTTTTTCTTTCTACTGCAGCCCCATCACCTGCAACTAGTAGGCACTCAATGACATTGTTAAATGAATGAATAAATGAATAGTGTGTCATTAAATAAAACTAATAATTAGTACCAACCAGCCTTGAGACTAAAGCTCAGCATAAGGAATAACTTTGTGATGGTCAGAGCTACGCATAGGAGGAATAAGCTATTTCAAAGACCTGGTGTGCTCTCAATTTTGGGAATCTGTACATTATATTGGGAAATGTGGCTTCCACCAGTCTGGGCCTCAAGTGATACAACTCACTTAACCTCTCAGGACCTCTGTGTCATCATCTACAAGATGGGGTAATATCACCCACGTCACAGGGCTGTGTTGACAGAGTGTGCATGCAAAGTGCTTGTCATAATACCCCATACGTGTTAGGCTTACTGACTTGGTTCCCTCCCCCTTTTTTCTCGTGTCCTTTCAGGGGTGTAATGGTCCTCAGACGGATATGCAGCTCCAAGGATGCCTGAGGAGGTGGGACACATAGATTCGGGCAGGGGCTGGAGACAGGCGTGAAAGCAGGGACTGGTGCCCTTGCTCCTGCTAGGATGGCTCCAGCCTGCTAAGTTGGAGGGCACAGAGCAGGCCCCGTCTGTGCCACCAGACCTTCTCTGGTGATCTGGGAGAAGTGACAAACACTACCCCAGATCATGCATATTCAAAGCCCAGTCTGGTTCCCTGGCACAATGGGGCAGAACAACAAAGCAGGTATGCAGCTTGCCTCCTTGAGGCAAACACTGAGAAACTGGATTATTTAGGTCTGAATCAATAGGGCAGGATGGGATCCCAAGAAGATGCTACATCTTTTTCTTTGAAGTCACTAGCCTGTCTCTAAAAGAAGGGTTCTTATCCAAGATTCAGTGACTTCCAAGATATGTTTGGATAGAATTCACCCAAGAACTTGGATGGGAAAAATATATGTTTATTTTACTGACTTCTAACTGAATTATAGCACATCCTTCTACTTTGAGTGTAGGCGCCAGATTACATTACTAGTAGTGGTTCTAGTGACTTTATCACCAACAGAATGCACAGATAGTTTCATATCATGTCCTAGTTGTTACAGATGTTATGAAATACCATCATACTCATCACTACTTTGAGATAATGGTAGTTTTTGGAATTGCTGCAGTATCTTGTTATTTACTGCATTACTAAAAGCATTTTATCATGTTTTTGGCATATTTTGATATCTGTGCTTCAATACCATTGGTTTCATTTGTAATACTATGTGTTTCATTGTATTCTAGGTTTTACAAAAAAACATTACTCTGAGAAGTGGCTATGGGTTTTCACAGACTGCCAGACTGATCCATGGCTTCAGACCTTTCTCTATACCACCTCACTCAAAACTCTTCTCTAAATCATTTGGAAGAGACAGATGTATGTTTTGTTGGGTCTTGTGTGTGTGTATGTCTGTATACATGCATGCATAGATGTGTTTATGTTCCCGACCCAGCAGTAAACTATCAGTATAATTTCAGGAACACTTTCTTCCATGTCAAACTCTGATCCTTTGTTCCTGCCATAAAACCAGGTTACCAGGTTAGCCTAAAGACTAGCTACCTTTCAGACACAAATCTTCCCCACACCACAGTGAAGTCACCTGGAGCTGTCTCCTCTCACAGGTGATTGGCTGGGTCAATGGGCTCCTTATTCTTGCACCTAACTCCCAGCCCTGTCATCCTCCATTCACCCAGGACCACACTGTCCTGGCACGGATTACCTTCTTGAATTTTCTCATCTTTCCTCATCTGTTATTTACAGAAGGTTTGAGCTTCTTTTTAGATCCAAAAATTTCACTCTACTAAGACAAAGAAAATAAAGTACCACCAGCTGAAAATCAATAAATTGTCAGGTCTCCACATAAAGAGATAGGAGCTGCAGAAGAGCCAAGAAAACTTTGCTGATGTCAGTTTCCAGGCCGCCTATTTTCACCCCTACTTATCTGACCATATTGGCAAGACTCCTAGGCCTAAAAACACCTGGAAAACCACTTAGCTTTTCCTTCATTTCAGTGAGATACGTTAGGTCAGAGGACATAAGAAAGATAGCAGGGTGAAGTGTTCAGAATTGATCAAGAATACCCCTAAATTGGAGGTACTGAGGCCTGAAAGTTCCATCCCTTGTCTCCATCTTGAGTGGCTGGAATATAAAGGCAAGGACCAAGTAATAAAAATGTAGATACATAATGAGAAAATACTATCCTTGGCCCTGAAGATACAATGATGGATAAGATGATGTCTCTCCTCACACTTTGGAGAGGAAGATGAAATATACATAAGTGAAAACACAACAGCATAGAGAGTTTATTAATGAAAACCTTTTTTAGTTGCAAGTGACAGACACCCAGTTAAAACTAGTTCAGGGAAGAGAGCACAGGCAGTGATCTCTCTGACACTGGCCACAGCAACATTTTTCTAGATATGCCTCTTGAGGTAAGGGAGATAAAAACAAGAGACTACTGGATCTACATCAAAATAAATGGTTTCTGCACAGCAAAGGAAATAATGAACAAAACTAAAAGATGACCTACAAAATGGGATATTTGCAAATGATACATCCAATAAAGGGTTAGTATCCAAAATATATAAAGAACTGATACAACTCAACACCCAAAAATAAAACAAGCCAATTAAAAAAAGTGGGCAGAGGACATGAACAGGCATTTCTCTAAAGAAGACATAGAAATGGCTAACAGACACATGAAAAGATGCTCAACATCATTCATTATCAGAGAAATGCAAATCAAAACTACATGAAATACCACCTCACATCCTTCATACAATTTAAAACACAAGAATCAACAAGTGTTGGTGAGGGTGTGGAGAAAAGGGAACCCTCCTGTACTGTTGGTGGGAATGTAAGTTGGTGCAGCCACTATAGAAAAAGGTATGGAGATTCCTCAAAAAATTAAAAATAAAACTATCCTATGATTCAGTAATCACCCTATTGGATATTTATCCTCCAAATACAAAAGAACTAATTCAAAGGATACATGCAATTTTTTATAGCAGTTATTTATAATAACCAAACTACAGAAACAGCCCAAGTATCCATTGATAGTCAAATAGATAAAGAATAGGTGATGTGTGTGTGTGTGTGTGTGTGTGTGTGTGTGTGTGTGTGTGTATTATTCAGTCTTAAAAAAATAATGAAATCTTGCCATTTGCAACAACATAGAAGTAGAAAGCATAATGGTAAGCAAAATAAGTCAGTGAGAGAAAGACAAATACCATATTAACTCACTCATATGTGAAATTTAAGAAACAAAACAAATGAGAAAAGGAGAAAAAAAAGGACAGGGAGGGGACAAACCAAGAACAGTCTCTTAATTATAGAGAACAAACTGATGATTAGCAGAGGGGAGGTGTGGGGGGATGGAAGAGATAGGGAATGGAGATTAAAGAGAACACTTATGATAAAAATAGTAAATAAAATGATTTAAACAAAGAAAATGGACAGAAGACTTGAACAGACACCAAAGAGGAGATATGGGTGGAATATAAGCACATGAAAAAATATTCCATACTTTTAGCTGTTAGAAAAATGTAAAAGAAAGTCATAATCAGATACCACAACATACATATTAGAATAGCTAAAATAAAAATACTGATAATGACAAATGTTGATGGAGATGTGGGACAACTGGTAAGATGTATGAACAACTCCCCTACACTTGCTGATTGGAATGCAAAATGGTTTAGGTACTCTGGAAAACACTTCGGTAGTTTCTTACAAAGTTGAACATGTCTTTATCATGGGATCCAGAAATCCCACTCTTGTACCTGAATGATTATAACAGCTCTATTTATAATCATCAAAAATTGGAATGAGTCAAAGTCCTTCAATTCAAATGTTTGTTTGGCTGGATAAACAGATACTAGTATATCCACACAATGAAATACTACCCAGCAATAAAAAGGATACACTATTTATTCATGCAACAACTTGGATGAATGTCAAAAACATGCTGAGTGAAAGAGCCAGTATCAAAACATTACTTACTGTGTGATTGCCTTTATATGATATTCTTGAAAAGAAAAAACTATAGTGATGAAGAACAGGTCAGTAGTTGCTGAAGTTTGAGTTAGGGAGACTGTGACCATGGAAGAAGTTTACAGGGTTTGAGGAAGTTATGGGATTGTTTTGTAACCTGATTGCGGCATGCTTACACAAATTTATACAAGCGCTAAAATTCACAGAACTGGATACCAAAAAAGTAAATTTTGCTGTGCAAGATAAAATAAATACTATATAAAAAACTAGTTCAAAAAATGTATTAGCTTATTAATTGACTTAACTAATGTATTAGTTAGTTTTCCCTAGATTTTGCTGCAGTAACAACTACTTTCCAAATCTCAGTGTCTTACATTTACAGAAGTTTATTTGTTGGAAACTAATTTGACAATAAACTATTTGTAAAAAAAAAAAAAAAAAAAAGTTTATTTGTTACTCATGTTATACATCCTTCATATGGTAAGAAAGACCCAGGCTTCATTACTGGGCCACCCTCCCAGCACATGCAACAGTTTGATAATGCTTGAAAAGTATTATGACTGGCCAGACTTGGGGTCACATGTTCATCCCCAAACGTTATGGTCAGAGAAAGAACAAATTCTTGCTGGTAGCTTCGGCCACATGTTTCTCCCTCTAATAGTGCCTCTGTATTGACAGTTCAATCTGAATCACACGGAATAGGTAAATTCCAGTAAAGATGGGATTTGGAACAGGAAAAAAGTAACAGGGGTCCACTTTTTGGAAACTGTGACAAATGCTGGTTGGCCAATCAGTCATTGATAAAATGGCTGTGATTCAGGACAAGGAGGCCTGCATTCCAGTCTCTGCCCTTATAGGAATTAGCATGGACCCTGGTCTCAGCCTTCTTCCATGGGAGGTCTGGGGGGCGGGATATTAGACACTCTCCTAGCTCTTTTTTATTCTGTGACTATGGTTTTGGAGTTCTCTCTCTTACCTTTGATTCAGTTAGGATGTTTTGGTTACAAGTTATGGATGGCCTTGACTCAAAAGTTTTAAGCAATGAGGGAGTTCATTTCTCACATGAGAAGGCACAAGCAGAACCCGCTCCATAGATCAGGGCTCTGGCTCCTCACTCCTGTGGTTCTTTTCCTCTGTCGTCTTCCACGGGGTGGCTTCATCTTCAGGCTGATTCCCCTCATGGTCACAAGTTGGCTATGGCAGTTTCAGGCATCTCATCTTCATGTGACAATGTCCAATGAAAGAATGGTGGCCAGCTCTTTCTTGCATCTCTCCTTAAGAATAAAGAAACCAACACAGCCTCCCTTGAAGTCTCTGTCTTCTGGAAGCAGATACCAGAGAAATGTCAGGGTTTCTTCAGGAGAGATAAAGGAGAAGTAACTGTTGGGTAGGTAATAAACAAGGTTTGCTTACAATTCTCATTTAGGATGGGCGCCCCTCTGCAGAATCTTCTTCTCTCCCAGTCCTGATTATTTCTGCTGCCTGTCTGCCTTCACAAGTGGAGGCGAAGAATGTAATATTTCTCTATGTGGCTTTAAGGATACTGGTAGGATGCAGTCAGCATGAAGATGACAAATTTCTTCCACGTGTGACTCTACAAATAGAAAAGGATATTAATCCCACACTGTATTAATATCATTTCTTCCTGGATTATCCATCAGCAGATAAGAAAGCCATGGCCTAGTGGCAGGGAGATAAATGACCTGCCCACTTTGTGCTTTTCAAGGTACATCATGGAGAGGGAGTAGATAGGGAGAGAGAAGGACAGGAAATTCTGATTTGAGGACTTGGGTCTCTATTCAAGTCGGCTGCTGGGATTGGACCTCTCAGTTCCATAGCTAGAACCCCATTACAGAAGTGTGTGTATCCCCTGCTGTAATTTCACAGAGCAAATGGATACCCTCTTCCTTTATTAATCTTTAGGCCCAGAGAAAAGACATCACACCTGCAAATGCTTTGGATATTGGCATAATCAGATATAGAAATAAAATAAATACCTTTGCTACAGTTTAAGAGACAAAATCTAGACTTGAAAAAATTAGTAAGGACCAACGACTATCAAAAAAGCCAATGAGATTTTAAAATGAATTAAATGGAACTTCTAGAAAGTAAAAAATATAATAATTAAAACAGAACTCAATGGATGGATTAAACAGCAAATTAAACAGCTAAAGAGAGAACCAATGTCTCATAAATTTTCCAAAACAAAGCATGGAGATAAAAAAAAATGAATCAGAAAAGGTATGTCAAAATATGTGGATATTAGGGTGAGGAGTTCTAATTTTTCATAATTTTGAGGATATGCATATCTTTGTTGAATTGCATACCTAGAAATTTCAGTCCAAACCTTCACCAGCCCAACAATTTAAAACCAAGATAGAACTCTTGCATTTATATATCAGGAGAGCGAGAGTGAGAGAGAGAGACAGAGAGAGAGAGAGAAGAATATTCATGGCAGCAATGCTTGAGATAGCAATCAAAAACTAAAACTAGAAAATAATAGGAACATAAATAAATAAATTTTGATCTATATTTTATATGCCTATGTTACATATAAATCACATTCTGATTGTGGAATACTATCAAAAATGAAAATTAACAAACTATTATTTCACACATCATCATGGATGAGTCACTAAAATAGTGCTGAGTTTTTAAAAGAAACAAGTCGCAAAAAGATATATGCGATATTACTTCATTCATACAAAGTTAGAAAGCATGAAATATGGGATGATTTACTATGTAGGGATACACAAATACATGAAAACATAAAGAAAATTGAAGAGGAGCCTGGATTGGCTCAGTAGGTTAAGCGACCAACTCTTGGCTTCAGCTCAGGTCATGCTCTTTCAATTCGTCAGTTCAAGCCCTGCCTTAGGCTCTGTGTTGACAGTGCCAAGTCTGCTTGGTATTCTCTGTCACCCTTTCTCTCTACCCCTCCCTTGTTTGCATGCTCTTTCTCTTTCTCTCAAAATAAATAAATAAACATTTAAAAAAGAAAAGTAAAGACAGACAAAAATTCAGGTTATTATCAGGGAGCATGATGGAATCAGGGAGAAGCACAGGGAGGCTAATGTTCTACCACTTGAGCTGAACAGTGGCTTCATGTGCACATTTATTGACTTTGACACCCTTTTGTTTGTGTTAAAAGTATCTTTTGCATATATATACTCAAAATAGGAAAACAAAGGTATGTAAATATATATAACAGGCAAATATGTACCAAACACACAACAAAGTTTTTTTCAGACAAAATGCATTTTGAAGTAAATTTCACCCAAAGGGACAAATAAAAATACTACATATCAGTAAAGTGAATAGACAAAGATAATACTGTGAGCACAAACATGTATGCACCTATAATAAAGCCTTGAAATATATAAACTAAAAACTGAGACTTAATTTTTGAGATAAGTAGACCAATCATTTGTTGTAGCTGGTGATTTTAAAACATTCTGTCATGAAACTAATCAATGAAATGGACAAAGAAAAGAAAAGATATGCTAGATTTGAATTATACAGTTATGCAAGTAATATGCCTGAACTAATACATATATATTTCACACACAATAAATATAGACTGCATATGCTTTTCAAGAACACATGGAATATTCACAAAAGTCAGCATTAAACTTGGGTGACAAAGGGAGCCTCAATAAATTCCAAAGGACCAGCATTGCACAAACCATACTCTGACTATAATGTTAAATAGTGAAGACTTCATAACAAAAGGATAGTTTTTAAAATCCCATATGCTTGGAAACTAAAGAGCATGCTACTGAATAGCCCTTTGGTTAAAGAGGAAATCAGAGGGGAAAGTATGAAGTACTTAAAACTGAAGAGAATAAAAGTGCCATGTGTCAAAACATGTAGGGCACAACTAAATCACTTGTTTGAGAGAAATTTACGGCTTTAAATACATTGATCACAAAGCAAGAAAGAACAAAAATAAATGAGCTAAGTTTCCAACTCAAGAAGGTAGAAAAAGAGCAATTGAGTAAACCCAAAGTAGTAAAGGAAATAGAAAATAAAAATGAGGCAGAAATAAATGAAGAAATGTATCTTATTAATGAATGGTCAATCTAATATTGCAAATGTTTCAATTCTCTCCAGAGTATCTACAAAGTCATTGTAATTCCAATTTAACTCTCATAAGGATTTTTTGAGGGACATAAACTTGTCCCAAATGTGTATAAAAGAATATAGATCCACAAATAGCTAATTAAACTTTGTAAAAAGAAACTAAGTCAGGATAGTCATCTTACTTATAAAATATGAAAATTCTATGAACCTATAGTAATGTAGCAATAAAAGCAACATTATTTTCATGCAGGGATATGCAAAGAGATCAATGCAATAGAAATCAGTGCTAAAAACCCTCATATTTATATATATTCCTTTCCTAAACATATATATATATATGTATGAATCACCACAAAATCATGAAGAAAAGAATTATATTGGAGGAATATAAATTCTATACCTACCTTACCAAGTGTAAATGTGACCTTTTGAAAGACTAAGGATCTATATATGAAAAGTAAAATTATAACATAATAAATGAAAGAGATAATGTATTTGTAATTTTCCTGTAGGGAAGTATTTATTAAATGAAACTCCAAAAGTACAAACCACAAGGAAATAAAAAAATGATACATCTGACCTTATCAGAATTTTTGTTTAACAACAGACATCACTCTCAAGGATAATAAACCAGTAACAGATTGGGATATGTTTACAAAAATAAAAAAATAAGCCTGGGACTAGTATCTAGGATGTTCAGCAAATGCAAACAAGCAGCAAATACATAGGTTCCCAATGGAATAATGAGAGAAAAAGATGTGAATATGCAATCCACAATAAAGGGGAAAGCAATTGCACCACAACTATATAAAGAGATGCTAAATCTCACTAGAAGTGCTAGTACTAATAGCAGCAGCAAGTAGTAATAATAATAGTAATTACTAAACACTTAAATAAGCACCACACTTTTATTTTTTTTTCACAATAAAGATTTATTTATTTATTTATTTATTTTTTACAAATAGTTTATTGTCAAATTAGTTTCTACATAACACTCAGTGCTCATCCCCAAAGTGCCCTCCTTCATGCCCATCACCCCTCCTCCCACATCCATCAGTCCTCAGTTTTTGTCAGCATTCAAGAGTCTCTCATGGTTTGCCTCTCTCCCTTTCCCCCACCATTTCCGCCCTTCTTCTCCCCCTTGGTCCTCTGTCAAGTTCCTCCTAATCCTCCTATACGTGCAAACATATGGTATTTGTCCTTCTCTGCCTGACTTATTTCACTCAGCATAACACCCTCAAGGTCCATCCATGTTGCTACACATGGCCAGATTTCATTGTTTCTCATTGCCATGTAGTATTCCATGGTATAGATAAACCACATCTTCTTGATCCATTCATCTGTTGATGGACACTTAGGCTCTTTCCATGTTTTAGCTATTGTGGAGAGTGCTGCTATGAACATTGGGGTACATGTGCTCCTATGCCTCAGCATTTCTGTATCCCTTGGGTAAATTCCTAGCAGTGCTATTGCTGGGTCATAAGGGAGTTCTATTGTTAGTTTCCTGAGGAACCTCCACACTGTTTTCCAGAGGGGCTGTACCAGTTTACATTCCCACCAACAGTGCAGGAGGGTGCCCGTTTCTCCACATCCTCGCCAGCATCTAGAGTTCTCTGATTTGCTCATTTTAGCCACTCTGACTGGCGTGAGGTGGTATCTCAGTGTGGTTTTGATTTGTATTTCCCTGATGAGGAGGGATGCTGAGCATCTTTTCATGTGTCTGTTGGCCATCTGGATGTCCTCTTTGGAGAAGTGTCTGTTCATGTCTTCTGCCCATTTCTTCACTGGGTTGTTTGTTTTTCGGGCGTGGAGTTTGGTGAGTTCCTTATAGATTCTGGATATTAACCCTTTATCTGATATGTCATTTGCAACTATCTTTTCCCATTCCGTTGGTTTAGTAGCTCATTTACTCCTCATATTAATACCATGAAGTAATTGTATTACTATCCCCGTCTTATAGAAGCAAACACAAAGCCATAGAGAAATGTCTTACCCAAGGTCATATAGCTACTAAGTGGTAGAGTGAAGATCTGAACCCAGACTCTTAACTGGCACAAAACCTCGAACTTGACTTTCATCAGAGTGTCAAGAATGATGGTAAGGATGAGAGTGAGGACCAGGCTGGCTTCCTGCTTACACTGCTGGTGCCAAGGTTCTGGAGAAAAATCTGGAATGTACAAGAGAGTCTGCTTTACATAGTGACTGAAGTCTGGTCACGAGAGGACATGAGCAGAGTCTGGTGTAGGCTAGAACACAACTCCAAGAGCCTGGCTAAGTGAAAAGGGGGTGGGTGCTCCATGGAACACAAGACTTAGACGGACAGAGAGTATCACAGGCAGATCTTTTTTTTTTTAAATATAATTTATTGTCAAGTTGGTTTCCATACAACACCCAGTGCTCATCCCAATGCGCAGATCTTAAAAATGTAATTTTAATTTAAAAAAGAGAAGAAACAGCAGAAAGTCCACAGCACGATGTCATTTGTGTAGATTAAACACACAAATACAATGTATTTAAAATGTTTTAGAAAGTCCATTTCTATCAAACACATCGAGAGGGTAGTGAGAAGACTGTGGATCGAGGATGTAGAGGAAAAGATGAAACCAACAGCGGTGGGAGCAGTGCATAGTCACAGCGGGCCCCCGACCGAGGAGGGTGATTAGCTCTCCCTTCCCTACTTAGCGCTGCGTGCTAACTGCCTGGTACGTCCACCTGTCCAGATGCCGCCTGCCCCTGAAGAGCCTGTCCTGGAGGGGTTCTGTCACTGCGGCAGAACTCGGACTTGCCTCTTTGAGACCCCCGCATTCCCTCTGCCGCGTAGGTCCTAGAACATGGAATTTTGGTCACGTCCAGACCTCATGACTGTGGCTGGGCATCTGACTTCCAGCGGTACTGACACAGAACTCTGTCCCAGCCAGGTGGCACTTCAGGGGAACCCTCGCTCCCCTGGAAAGGCTCCTGCTGGACACAGCTCTTCCTACTCCCTCCCACCCACCTAGAGTTATGTTCACAGGATATCAGAATCCCTGTCCCGGGTACTGCCCAGCCTCTGCTAGTCTCCCAGGACCACAACGTCCCTGACTCCTAATCTCCTTTTTCCTTTGTCTCCCCAGTAACACAAGAGAAGATGCCCTTCCTGCCTTTTGCCCCGAGCAGCACTTCTCCCAGACGGCCCCACCCTTCTGCTGCTCTTTGGAGTGGGGCCTGGCACCGGGCCTCGAAGCTCTCAGTGTCAGGCTGCAGGGGAGTGCCAGGTGCAGTTTGGGCCAGCCATGTCCCTGGGTGGCTGTGTGGGCTTTCACCATTTTTGCATGTGTCTGGGCTGTGTCACGTGGCACTTTCAGACGTGTTTCTTTCTATTAAGGTCATTTCCCATGTATGCATTAAGTGCCCCTGCCAGACTGAGGGCTTTCAAGACCTCAAGCTTGTCCCATCCCCCAGGTCCTTGGAAATGTGTATGTGTGTGCCCTATGGTAATGTTTGCTCTGCTGTTTTTCCGGGGTGGGATGGACTGGCGCTGGGTCAGGTGTACCGTGGCATCGCAGCCTTCCTACCTCCCAATGGATCTTTTTGACCAGGGTGCAGTAAGGACCCGACTAGGAAAACCAGCAGAGCTAAGGGGATAGAAGTAACAACCCCTGGGAGTCGGGGCCTCTAACGGCTTGCAAAGCCCTTTCAGACACTTACCCATTTAACTGTAACAGCTTCCAGGAGACCCAGTGATTTGCCCAAAGCCACAGGGCTCTAGGCTGCTAGTGCAGACTGGATTCCCAATCTTCTGCACCCACCTTCCGGATTTTCAGATAAGCTGCTGCCTTTTCTTGAGTGGAACGCACAGTAGCTGTGCGCTGGAATTTGGGCCCAGCCTTCTGGCCCATCTTGCTCTGCAGAAGCAAGACTCTTTCGTGACCACCTCAGCCTGCATGGAGAGAATGCTAACCATCTCTAACACTTCTTTCCCCAAATGGCTTTCCTCCTAATCAATCCCAGGAGCTCTCCCTTGGGCTGTAGGGAGATGCTGAGTGAGACACTCCAAATGCTCAGTGCCACACAGTAGCAATTTCAACTGTAAATACCCCAAATTGTGTTTAGACAGCATTAAAGCCTGGTTAGCAGCAGGAAGCTGGTCTGGGGCCCTGCCTCCATCCTGCTCTGGCTGGCTCTCTGCTCACACGCAGGACAGAGTGAACATGCTTGCTGGCCTGCCTGCCCAAGTAGTGTATCTCTGTCCCTACCCCTTGGGACACAGCAGGACTGGAAAGAGCTCTTGATGAAAACTGGGTCCACCATCCCCCACCTCCCTGGCCCGTATCATTCCCCCTCTGTCCTTACAGCCAATAGTAAAGCATGGCCAGGGTGGAGCCTGATCACTTTAGTATACTCATTTCTGGGCTCTGCTGTAACAAATCACAACTCAGGGGCTTAAGACAACAGAAGTGTGTTGTCTCCCAGTTCTGGGCCCAGAGGTCCCGAATGTGTTGCACTGACCCCAAATCAATGTGTCTGCAGGGGCACCTCCTACTGGAGGCTCTGGGGGAGAATCTGTTCTCGGGTCTTCCAGGGCCTTGAGATTGGCAGGTATATCCCTCTCCTCTTCAGGGTCAGCATCTTCTCTTTCTCCTCATTTTCACATCGCCTTCTCCTTGACAATCAAGGCTCCCTCTGCCTCTCTCTCTTATAAGGATATGTGTAATTCCATTTAGGGTCCATCCAGGGAATCCAGGATAATCTCTCCATCTCAAAATCTTTGCTTTGATCACTTCTGCAAAGACTCCCTTGGCCCATTGTCAGGTAACATTCACAGGTTCCATATCTTAGGACATGCGTATCTTCTGGGAGGAGAGGTAGCAGTTTTCAGCCTTTGAAAACCTCTAATTCCTCATGTTGTTGGAGAAGTCTACTTCTTTTTTCTGGGCCTCAGTTTCCTCATTTGTGAAGTGTGGGGCCTGGGTCAGATGGCCTCCGAAGCCCTTCCAGTGTTCTGACTTCATTAATCTCCCCCTACAACCCCATCCAGTGGCGTTTGTGGGTGGGGGTACACATTCTCCTCTCCACCAGGGCCATTTCCTGGGGACTTTCCATTGCCTGAGGTGTTGGGGCAATGACTGAAAGGTGACCTGAGCAGTCTGTGCTCTTAAGGGTTGCCTGTCAGACCTGTACCAACACCTGCCACCAAGCTCCGGGCCCAGGACAGTGTAAAGGAAACAAAGGTAGAGGTGGGGAGGGCAGGGATGCAGGACCCTTCCCTCGCACCCCTCCACCAATGCATGCTTTGCCTGAGGGCGTCTGATCCAGTTTCTCTCAATAGGAACACTAAGGGCCGGCCGGTTCCTGCCTTACTGCCCCCTCTCTCCCCTCCCCTCCACCCCAGCTGCACGCTCCCTATAGTAAACACATGACCTCACGTCTGGCTGCCTGGCATTCTGGAAGCTGTCCAAGGAGCCTAGGCAGGTGGGTATCCCAAGCCCCTCAGCACAGAGCAGCCACAACCCCAGGCAGCACCATCAACTCTGTGCTCTTGGATTTTAAAATCAAGCTCTGCAAACCTAGCCACCAGCCCTGTGGTCTGCTCCCTCTGTGTTCTGTGGGGCAGCCTCCAAGCCCCTCATCTGTAAGGTCAGTTATGGTCAACTGTGTCACGAGGTGACCTCACATCAACTCTCCCCTCACATTCACTGCACCTCCTCTCTCCTCCCATTTTAGCTACCAGGAATTTTGGTACCTTCAGCAATTACCCAGGCGTAATTCTGTTCCTGGTGCCCTGGCACAGGCCAAGCACTCTGCTAAACACTTTATATGCGTGATCTAACTTATTCCTCCAAACCACAATCTCAAGAGGTTTGTGTTATTCCCGCCCTCTTTATGGGAGGCAAGTGGAGACTCAGATAAGTCATGGATTGGCCCATGGCCACCCCGCGGGTCCCTGCAGCCTGGGGGTTGAACCACTCTGCCCAAATTCAGCACAGGCATCACACCAGCTCTGAGCCATCCACATACCATTCTTGCCCCAACCTGAAATGTCTCCCCTCTGTCTATGCTAGGCATGTCCTTCTCTACCTTTGATGCCTTGATCACCTCTCAACAACATTGTCATGATCGCTGTTTTCCAGAAGTCTCCTTATACCTAGGTGCATTGCAGACCACACTTGTCTTTACTGTAAAATTCCCTGCAGACACAGGGTTAATGCTGACGGATGTCAGCTGTCCTGGGCAGCCCTTGGGCCTTAGTTATCTCGCAGACTTGTGAAGCCAGATGAATCTATTGTCCTGTGCCCTCACCTCAGCTCAAACTTCCAGTCCCTTGGAGACCTACCCACCAAGTTTGCTGGAGAGAGATGGAGAGCTAGTGCCCAACCGACCCCTAAGCCAACCTCCTGGCCTCCGGTGTAACCAACCCTGCCCAGGGTCTGGAAGGTTGTGGGGATCCAGGGAGCACCTGCGTGGTCCTCACCCCCCACACCATCTCTTTCTGGAACACGTTCCATGGACTGGTTTGAACGAGCCACTTCTTCCTGGCTTCTGATTGGCCTCCTGGTAAAGGGCACAGGCTTGGTAGTCACACAGACCCGGGTTAAATACTAACTCTGCCACCCATCAGCCATGTCCTTGACACTGTAAGTCTCAGATCCCACCCCCTGTAAAATGGGGATCAGATGCTTTCTGAGTGTCATAAGATCTAAAGGAATGTGGCATAGTTGCTGGCATAAGGTAGGACTGGTGATGGGTAGCTCCTCTTCCTGGCCTCCCGCCTCCCCCCCCCCCCACATTCCTGCCCAGCCTTGGAGCCAGTGTCGAGCCATTTTCCAGGCCTCTGGGTGGAACACCTGGGACTGCAGACTGCCTGGCACTGCCTGCTGCTTGGAGCTCCTGTCCCTACCTTGTCTCTGGGATATAGCCCAGCTCGTGTGTGCCTTAGGATTCATGTTTAAGCCATCTTAGTGCCCCTGTGGCCTCTGTGGCATCTAGCCCCACTCCAGCTTCAGATCTATGGCCTGGAATGCCTGGTAAGGCCATTCCATTGCCATACCTCCAATACCCAGACCCACTCTCTGGGCCTCTGCTTTCTTTTTTGGCACTTGTCACTTGGACCTGTCTCCTGTTGGCTCCTCCACCACCTGCCCTTACTGTCTCCCTGTGGCCAGCTGACCACTCCTCATGAAAAGATGCAGACCCTGGAGACACCTGTTTGTTTACTGAACAGCCATTCTGAGGAAGAATCTAGAACTGGACACAGTGCCTTGCAATTTATTTGCAGGCCATAGAAGAATTGCCAGCAAAGATTGAGAAGGTAAATGTAGTGTTTGGGGTGATGCTATTATTATAACTTTTTAGATCAATTAAAGTTGGATTTTACTGGGGCGAGACAGGAAATTGTGGTATCTGAGGCATGGAAACAGTCAACATAGTGTGCTGATTTCACATGGTGGTATCAATAAAACCCACCCCGGACTCACCATAGACTAAAAGAGGTCCAGGCCTTTGCACCTACTGTAGCCATCCCTGCCCCATCCCCTACCAGAGAAGCTCTCTCCCTCTGTGCCTTTTCATGACATTATGTTCCAAACCTACTATCTCTACAACTTCTCCCCACAGACTAGAAGGGCTGGTGGGATCCAGGTGATATGTGGACTCATGGTTCCCAAGTTTGGCTGCTCCTCAAAGCCACTGTAGATATCTGAAAAATTATAGACTCTGGGCTTGTGCTCCAAGTCCACTGACTCAGAATCTCTGGGGGCAAATGTTCAAGAGAGTGCATTTTTAAACATATTTTTTAAAATATTTACTTTATTATTGAGACAGAGAGAAATAGAGCATGAGTCAGGGAGGAGCAGAGAGAGAAGGAGACACAGAATCCAAAGCAAGTTCCAGACTGTGATCTGTCAGCACAGAGCCCGATGCGGGGCTCAAACCCACAAACCATGAGATCATGACCTGAGCCGAAGTCAGACCCTTAACCAACTGAGCCACCCAGGTGCCTCAAGAGAGTGCATTTTTAAAAACACCTAGGTATTCTTCCAAACACCCAAACTATCATACTCCTGGCCTACCCTGGCCCCTTATCACACAGCTGAGGTATGAGGCTGAGGGGTGGGGTAGCTGGCTCAGGGTCAGAGCTAAGCACAGCAGGACTAGACAGACCACTGAAGGGGTCCTCTGGCTACCACATGATCCCATCCCTGTTGGCCAGCAGGATATTCCTATGTATAGGTGAGACTGTGGCCATGGTGCTGGTCTCTGAAGTCATATCACAGCGATGCACCCCATCTTTCATCAGTAAATGGAGGGGGCGGGGGCAGGCATGTACTTTCTACTCTCCTCTGATCCTGTCCAGGGAGCCTGGGGCTGGGCTCTGCCTCTGGAGTCCAATTATGTGATCTTTCTGGCTCATTTTGCCCCCAGAAGAACAGGCCCTCAAAAATAATCTTCTGTGTCATTCCAATTTTGGAACATTTTAGATGCGCCTACATTCTTCATTATTTTTGAACTCTACCATAGAATACATATTCCTCTTTGAACAGGTCACTCAGGCTGACAAAGCCTTGAATTGTCAAGGTGACTCCCTCACTCCTTCCTCTTTTCCAAAGCATAAAGCACTTAATTGAGCACCATAGCTCCTGCTTGGCCTGCAGGGAGGTTGAGGGATAATGAGGGGATATGGATTCAAAACATCTCAGCAAAACAGGAGAAAGTTGGTATTGGAATCTTTTAATTCCTTACTTCTGGATGCTAATATTCTGTCAAACATGGACAATTCACATGGCATCCTAAAATAAGGAAAATATTTTCTGCATCTGATTTCATAGTAAAGAAGACAATATGTCCACTTGGCTTTTATGTAGTTTTCTGTTTTGAGGATGAAAACAGCACCAGTCCTTCCACCCCAACTGAAAAATTAACATGTTTCAGAGTTTACAAAATGCTTTCACATGCATTGTCTCTCAAAATCCTGTGTAATAGGTATGTTCTATCACCATCAGACTCTGCAGAAAAGGAAACTGAGGCCAGGAGGTCAAAGTTCCTTCCATCTGATCACTGTGTTTCTCTGAAGGCAGAGCTGGCCTTCATGTGGCCAGTCCAGCCATGGTGGTTCCCTGTGGCCTCAGGACCCTGTCACGGCCCCTCTATGATCTGAAAGTCCCTTGCTCTGCTGCCAGCAGTGGTTACTTCCACTTCAGCCCTAATATTGGCTCAAGGGTTGGGGCTGCCAAAACTTGGACAGTTTATATACATTGCCCTATTTTCCCTGTATAAAAACCTTGCATTTTGGAGCAAATATACTGAGATGGAGAGAATGTCCTGTAGACTTTCCATGCGCCCCTCCAAATCTCTTCTTTATCCTGTATTACAGGGCTGACCCACAGGGGCCCACGAGGACCATACCAATGGACTCCCTCACCTCCAGCACGCAGTTGAGTCCAGTCTACACAGAACACCAGAGGGATGTGAGAGGAGAACAAGGTTGGGATGCTTTCCTTGCTTTTCCTGCTGAGGTCCTAGCTCCTGTCAATCAGTTCTGTACATTCTGTCTCCAGCTTCCAGGAAGCCCCTCTTGACCTTCCCCTCCAGGCCAGAGAATGGCTGTGGCTGTGTTCTGCACAGCCAGATTGGAGCCCGAGGCCACAGGAGAACTGAGGGCCTTTATACACATGCTTTTACATATATTTTTAAATTTTTAAACATTTATTTATTTCTGAGAGACAGAGAGACGGAACGTGAGCAGGGGAGGGCAGAGAGAGAGGGAGACAGAATCCAAAGCAGGCTTCAGGCTCTGAGCTGGCAGCCCAGAGCCTGACGCTGAGCTTAAACTCACAAATGGCGAGATCATGACCTGAGCTGAAGTCAGCCACTTAACTGGCTGAGCCACCCAGGTGCCCCACTTTTATATTATTTTTAACAGTTATTTTTTTCAGAACATTAGCTGAAAAATACTGAAAAATTGAGAAGTAGGTGTAACAAAACTCATGGGTTTTTTTCATATATTTCATATATTTTATTTATATACCACACTGACTATATTCTAATTTATTTCCCAAGCTTGAATAGAAGAAACTCATCATTAATACTTCAAAGATCTATTTCTTGGCTTATCTTATTTTTAGTTGAGAGTTGTGAGTTACAACAAATAAGAGGAAATAACTTGGAAAATATGTTTGACAAATATAAGACTTTATCAGCAAATATAAACATGCTTTCTGAATTTAGGAAGAAAGGAAAGAAGAACTAAGGAAATTGGAAATGTATAGATCACAGATCAGACTATCAGTTAGGATGAGGCCAGTGCATATTAAATAGAACTTAAGATCTTAGATGTCCTACTTCCACATTTGAAATGGAGATATGAAAGTTATCTACAACAAGTCTTTGGATTTCAAATTTTTAACTATGAAAAATAATTTTCATAACAAGATCTGATTTACAAAAAGAAGTCATTGGTTAAACTCTTAAACATACCAATGATATGAGCATTATAGAAATTTCATCTGGAATAGTTTCAATTAATATAACATATTAATCATTGATAATATGAAATCAGCATTGTATTTGGATCTTCTAAAACTGATTCACACATTTTGCATAGTGCCTTCTTTTCCAAATTTGGAATAGTGGCCTTAAGAATTTTTTTAATGTTTATTTACTTATTTTGAGAAAGAGAGATAGAGAACAAATGGGGGAGGGTCAGAGAGAGAGAAAGAGAGAAAGAATCCCAAGAAATCTCTGCACTGTCAGTGCGGAGCCCAATTCAGGGCTCAAATTCACAAACCATGAGATGGTGACCTGAGCTTAAATCAAGAGTTGCATGCTTAATTGACTGAGCCACCGAGGTGCCCTTCGAGAATTTTATTTTAAACCATCCCACTAGTGCTGTCCTTCAAGAGACATTTTGGTGGGCTGAAGTTAACTAAAAGTTATTTAAAGTAAGTCACTTGGTCAGGAGATACTATAAAACATGGCAATTTCTCTGAATTGAAAATGACATAAATCAACAAGTACGTTCTGAAAACATTATTGATGAAGTTGCTTTCATTTTAAGCCAGGAAAGTAAAAATATGATGCAATCTGGTTTTGAGGTGAATAAAATATTTAAGTTTCAAATAATGCTGAGTTATATCTACTTACTTTTAATTTTCAGTATTTTAAAACTTTTAGGCTCTGGGAAATTTTAACCATATAAATGCAAAGAAGCATCTATTTATAGGTGTGCACATTTTTTCTTTTTGCTTTGGTCTTCCATCATGGCTCAGCAGGGCATCATTGAAACTTGTTTCAATTTAGAATTTTGATATTTTTTTCACTATGGGTTTTTAAAAAATGTTCAATGGACATGAACTTATTTTTGAAAGGGATAGAGAGAGAGCCCGTGCATGCACAATTGGAGCAGGGGCAGAGAGAGTGGGGGAAAGAGAATCCCAAGCTGGCTCCACGCTGTCAGCACTGAGCCCAACATGGGGCTGGAACTCACAAACCATGAGATTATGACCTGAACCCAAATCAAGAGTTGGATGCTTAACCGACTGAGCCACCCAGGCGCCCCTCACCATGGGTTTTTTTCATGTTGATCTTAATTTGAAAAAAATACTGCTTTAAGATATTCTTTGTCTTGATTGCTGAGTTGTTCAGTGTCCCTTCACATGTTCACACTAGTCTGGCCTGCCCTGGGTCATGGTGTCCCGATGTTCCCAGCCCTGGCATGCTGCACTATCCCTCATCCCTTAATACAATTCTCTTCAAATGATCCAATTTGACTGTTCCTCTGCTTCCTGCTGGAGTCTTGGCTCATACAACAAGGTCAAGGAATTTGCTCAAGGTCACACAGCTAGCAGGTAGCAAAACCGGAGTTCAAATTCAATTCTGTATGACTCCAGAGTGCTTGCCTACTGTCTTGTGCTGGTGGCCTCAGTCGTGGGAAGGACTTGGAAAAAGGGAGGTTTCCAAGAGACAGCTAGCCTACAGAGGCACCTGTGCTTTCTTTTCCTGTCTGGAAGTGCAGTCCGCGCCAGGGCAGGATTGCACAAGCTCTTCCCCCACCCCCTCCTTCCTGGGCCACACTGCCGGCCCAGGCTGTTCATCCTCCACCTGGAAGTCCCCAGGCCTCAGGCAGGCAGACTTCAGGAGGGGATTCCACACTAGACTTTTTCTTCTTTTCTAATTCATCCTCTAATTGAAAATGACCCCACGCAGCTGTCAGCCTGGAGGCCTTGGGTGTCTGCACCACAGCCTGTGCCAATTGCAGAGATCCTTGTGATGACATCAAGCGCATATGCCCAGGAAGACATTAATAACTGGTTATTTGCCCCTGACAGGAAGGCGCTGGAAAGCACAGCCTTGGGGCTCCTGAAGACTGGCAGTGCTCCTAGAAGCCAGAGACCCACATGCCGGGTGCCCGTTTGCAGACACATGCTAGTCCCAGCCTGCCCTACGAGGGGTGAGGACAGCCGGACAGAGGCAGCTCTTGGGCAGGGGTCTCTTCCCGTGTTGCACGTGTTGACAACACAGAGTTGTGCCTTAGAAGGGGGCCCCAGAGTGACTTTCTCTAGCCACAATTTTGGGATGAAATTTGCCTTCTAGAGGTTGGCCCTATTGAGGAAGCAAAGACTGAGGTTGACTTACCTCCTTGGTAACATGGAAGTAATGACAATGTCTCTTGGGAAGGGTGGGAGGAAGGCATGATTTGACGAAAGAAAAACAGAGAGGCAATGGGATTTAATTCACACCTTCTGAATTCCAAGGGTAATGTTTGAGCTATGCTGGAGACTTGCCCATTCAGTTAATGATTCTTTTACCAATCAAAACATTTAGAAAGATTAGTAGAATGAATGTGGACCCATAGGCATCCGTTCCATAAATGCCTATCACGCAGTTGGGAAGGATAAGGTGTATAAATTCATGGCGCTGGGATACTAAGGGACATAAGGCAGCTAGGACTGCTAGGCGAGGTAGCCCACATTCAGCATCCAATCAAAAAATAAACAAGTGCACAATACAGTCTTAATAAGGTGGTAAACACTGTTCAAACGGATGGCAAGTGAAGGGTGTTGCAGAAGAGGAATGGCTAGTAGAGATGGTGGGTATTTTTAGCTCTGATGGTCAAGGAAGTTCTTTCGGAAGAGACTGAAATTGAGTAGAGATGGAAATATCATAAAAAATAGTCCATGAAGAAAGCTGGGTCAGCAGGGTCCCAGGCAGAGGGAACAGGTAGTGCAAAGGCCCCAAGGTAGGAATGGTTGGCAAATTTAAGTAAAAGTAGTACTTCCCAAGTGACTAGAGCAGGGTTGGTACAGGGAAGAGTGATGGGGGGATATGGTAAGAGAGGTAGTCAGGGCCAGGTCATCTGGGAACTGGTAGGCTCTGATGAGAAATTTGGATTTTAAGTATGGTTGGAAGTCACTGGAGGGTTTTGAGTTGAGAATGAACATAGTTGGACTTTTGTTTGAATGGGATCTTTTGGCCCACTGGTTACAAGACTAAGTAAGGATGGATGTAAGAGTAAGTAAGAGAAGGATGGAAGTAGGAAGACCTGTTAGATTGTGCAGAAGTCCAGGGAACAGGTGTTGATGGCTTGTACCAGGGTGGTAGTGGTGGAGACAGTGGGGAGGGGTTGGTTTTTGTGTACATAGTGAGGGTAGAGTTATAGCATTTATTTATTTTTATTTTTTTAGTTTATTTATTTATTCTGAGAGAGCAAGGGGAGGAAGTGAGTGAGAGAGAGGGAAAGAGAGAATCCCAAGCAGGCTTCATGTTCAGTGCAGAGCCTGACTTGAGGTTTGATGTCACGTCCATGAGATCATGACCTGAGCAGATATCACGAGTCAGATGCTTAACCGACCGAGTCACCAAGGAGCCCAGAATTATAGCATTTATAGTGGGTAACATACAGTGCAAAAGAAAGAATAATATATTTTATAAATAAATATATATGGTTTTGTTTTGTTTTACATGATGCCCCTCTATTTTCGGCTTGTGCAAGTAGATGAACAGAGGAATCACTTACAGAGGTAGGTAAAGCTGTGGGAGATGGGTTTTGGAAGAGGGCTGGAAATCAAGAGTTTGTCTCTGAGTATTAATAGTATCTGCATAGATAAATGCAGTTTGAGTGAAATTTGAAGAACTCTAAACTCATAAGTAATACAAATATCCTGCTAGTTGATCTGATTGCTGATCATTGATTTGGCTTTATCACCAGACTTTTAGAAAAAAGAACTAAATCCTAACCTAGTGATATACTGGCCTATACTCCTAGGGCTTTTCTGATTATGAACTGGCAGGTTCCTTGAGGGCAGGGTCTCTGCCTTATTTATTTCTGTCATCTTCTCAGCTTAGCCCAGTGTCTGCTTGCTTTAGGTTAGACTTCTAACAAATGGTAATTAAACTCAGAAGGGAAATGGAATGCTTGTATCAAAACAGGGTCAATCCACAGCAAAGCTGTGAGTGTAGACATGCCTGAGCACTCTTGGTTTTTTGGCCTGCTTAGTTCCAGTGACACCCTGCAGGCCTCTACTGGGACACCCAGCAAAACTGCAGCCCTGACTGGGGCCCTTCCTAACCACGGGAAGTAGTCATTCTTGCATCTCATTTCCAGCTCACCTGCCAGCTCCTCCCACTGAGACCGAGGTGGGCTGTGTGTTCATCTACATGATGTGCAGAATCTCTATGGTAATTCAAAAGACAGATTCCTCAGACCATAGCTTCAGTTACCATGGCTGGCCCAACTGGCTGATACTCTAGGCCACTCAGTTTTTCAGAGAGCTTGAAAAATAAAATTACATCATGTAGACAGTTGTCTGTATGCCTTTATATATAAAACTGAACTCTGGGGTGGAAAATTGTATTTTTAAGAAATAAAGTAGTCAGTGCAGAGGCAGAAAGGGAATTGGCTAGGCAATTCTTCTGGTGGTGGCTGGGGGTCATTCATGTCCCACCCTCCAATATGTGAGCCTAGCATATGGCAGTTCCTGGAGTCTAGGAAGGAGAAAGGAATGGTGCAAAGCCTCTTAAAAATGCTCCAGATTTACTCATTGATACTTCTAGGGCATTCTTTTGATCAAAGTAGCCATAAAGCCAGTCCAGATTTAAGGAATGGGGACATAGGCTCCACGTTTAGATGAGTAAAGTATGAACTCACATTGCAAAGGACTTGGATATAGAGTGGGGTGTGGAGAACTGGGACCATTTTTGCAAGGAGGTAACTTTTCAGGGGGTCTGGGCACCAGGAGGGATGTCTTCCGCTACTTATAATTCCCAGAGACGCTAGGAAGTGAGGCTTTCATCGAAGGAGCAGTCCTCTTCGTGGCTGTTATCTGGGCATGGGCATCGGAAACTCACCACTTTCTAACTTCTCCTTCTTTAACAGAAAACTGAAACCCAGAGAGGGAAGTGATTTGATCAAGGTCACACAGCTACTGCTGGCTCCAGGAGAATCCAAATGTGTTTGGAGCAACTGGAAGTGGGGTTTTTGTTTGTTTGTTTAAGGGTTTTTTTTTTTTTTTAACACTTATAATGTAAAATGACAACCATTCCAAACTGAAGGAGGAAGTCAAACTCATTAGGTTGCAGGAAGGCATTTTAGAAATGAGAAAGGGATTTCAAGACCCTATACGATAGGGATGTGATTGACAAAGGGAGAGAAAACTGGGGTTTCGATGTCACCACCAAGTGACAGGTGACATCAGAACACCATCCAGTGTCTCTGAGCAGACTGGCAGGAACCAAAAGAACATTTGATCTCAAGGAGCAGGTGACCTTTGAAGAAACAATCAGTATTATTTTTCTTTCATGATTCAAGTCCCTCTCTTTATCTTCTCCTCTCCTCTACCATGTTATATTTTCTCCAAATCTTCATTGAAACAAAACACTTATTTCACATAATAAAGTATATTTCTTGAATGGCTGCCGTGTGCTAGGTATTCTTATGGGTGCTGATAATGTCACAGCAGAAAGATGAGACAGAACCTGTTCTCAAGGTGCTTGTGTTCTCACAGGCGTGAGAATACCAGGGAGAGAGACAGCTGTCAGGAGGAGTATGTCAGGACAGAGACGGAGAGCAAGGAAGGCATCCTTGGGAAGGTGACCTTTAAAGTTGCCATCTGAAAGACAAGAAGGAGAGGGCAAATGGAAATCCAAGGAAGGAGCATTCTGGGCAGACACACCAGCTCGCACAAGACCCTCTGTGAGCCAACCAGCAGGGGAAGGTCCTGTCTGCAGCATAGCCTGAATTGTCACCTCTAAAAGGGGCCAGGTTTTCCTCTGCAAACAAAGAAGTTTTTTTCTTTTCTTAAAACCTTTCTCCTATTTGAAAACAGGCTGTCAGAGTTGGCTCAGAAACCATTTGCTTGCCCGACGGGGGAATAAACACACGGCCCTTGTGCATTGATCGCCTTTAGTGGAGCCAGCGCCCTGGTGTGTGGGGCAAGAAAGATTTGAGCCCTGGAACCGCATCCAATTTCCCCCAACCCCAGTAACAAGATCTCATGTACTTGACAAGCAGGCCCTCTCCCCCACTTCCCGCACCATCCCTGCCCCCTGGAATTCCTGGGCAGAACAGCTGCACTGGGGGCTCAGTTTTCAATGAAACAATAAAATACTCCTGCGTGTCCCTAAGACGATGGCATTTATGACTGGGGTGGGCCAGATTCCCTGCACAGACACCCCCTCCCCGATTCCCAGGCTCACCAGCTCAGACGTCCACATGTCCCACAGCCTGTCCTTAAGCCTCTGGGAACCTCGGCCTGGGTGCCCCAGAAGGTCCTGGCCCGGAGCGCGGAGCATGCTGGTGATAAGAAAGCCATGCGTATCCAGTAAACACAAGGACTTTTGCCAAGAAGTACAAAGTGCACTTTTGCATCACAGGCCATCCAGCAGGGCACACTCCTTGGCACCACACCCCCTCCCAGAACCCCAGCGCCCCGCCCCACGCACACAGCCGCCTCAGGGAGACTGTCTGCTCTCTGGTTCAAGGACAGGAAAGCCCTCCCTGGCTCTGCGCTGAGCGTGGGTGTGGCCCACATTCCACTAGCATCGCGCACCCCTCCCCCACGCCCTGTTTCTGCCCTGCCGCTCTTTAATGAAGCAAGAAGTCCTTGACTTTCATAAACTTCTCTTGTGCTCGGCATGCACGTTTGGACACCATGCATTGATAACCCCTGGACTTCCGAGTGCCAGACTGGGGCTTCCACGCCCAGAGGCCAAACCTCGCAAGCTTCCACGTGGGGGCGCAGCGGGTCAGCCCGCAGTTCAGGGTAGGCCTGCACCCTCTGCTTCAGGCTCAGAGTTTGTGCAGTTATTTTACATATTTAATTCAATTTTGAACTTACTGCTTTGTAAAAATAGACCCGCGGAGAGCTGGGGAAGGACACTTAGGTTTCACAAACATAACATAGATGAGACGAAGAGAGGCATCGTGAAGCATGCTCAAGGAAGAGCAAAGAAGCCACCGGCAGGCTCTCACTATGACTAAGCCGATGCACTGTGTTCCAGTGGATGCCAGACGTGTTCCCGCTGTAGGCCCTCTACCCAGAATGTGCTTCCCCTGAGCTTCCGTGGGAAGCCCTTCCTCACCAACCTTGCAAGTCCTTGCTCAGAGCTCAGCATATCAATGAGGCTTCCTGATTCTCCCATCCTCCCCTGCCTTCTGGGACCTCTTTTTATTCTGTTCTGCTTTCCCCCTCCCACTTCCCGGGACACTTAGCACCATCTAACACACTGACTTATTTATTATGTATCCTTTTCATTATCTGTCTCCACCCATGAAAGATATATCCCAAATACCTAGACTTCGTGTCTGGTCCCTAAGACACAATTTTGTTTTTGTTTTTGTTTTTTTCATATTGACATTTCATTGTGCATGTTGCATTGTAAAGGAAATAAATTAGCAAATATGTTCAAAATATGGGTAGCATACTGCAAAAAATATTGCAAAAATAGGTGAGGTGTAATAACGACATTACAGTTTCTTTTAGATCCCTGGGAAAATGCACACCTAGGCCGTGTTAAGTCTATGATCATGCTTGTGAATATTTTAGTGCAGAGTTTCAGAAACACTACACATGATAGTAAGGGACGGCTCTTGAACAAACTGAGCCCAGAGTTAGAGCAGATACAAGTTATGAGCAGAATTCAAAGAAGGAGAGTGAAAGCCAGAAAGACTTCTTGGAAGAAGCAGCAGGACCTCCTCTCTAGTGGTTGAATGGGTCAGGTTTTACAGCAAGCTGTTGCCAAGCAGGGATGGGCTGGAGGCTACAGCCTGCCTGTAATACTCACTTCGTGTTTGTCCAGGGGCCTTTGTGGCGGGTATAACCACCTTATGCACTCAATCTGACGGCGGGAGACAAGACGTGTGGCTTTCCCCAGGCAGAAGAACAGAAGGTGTAGCTTCCAATGGGGCTAAGGGAGAGGGATGGGTAGATCCCCTGGAGCAGGGACAGGATCGGTCCCCACCACCAGTTTCCCCTGGTTCTCCCCATCACATCATTTTTTTTTAAAAAAAGAAGTTTATTCTGAGAGAGACAGAGAGACAGAGAGACAGAGAGAATCCCAAAGAGACTCTGCACTGCAAGCCCAGAGCCAATGCAGGGCTTGAACTCACAAACCATGAGATCATGACCTGAGCCGAAACCAAGAGTGGGACTGTTAACCACCTGAGCATACCTGATCACTCCTTTAATAAAAACATTAACTATCCTGTAGTGGGCTCTTGTGAAGTGTCCGGCCATGTGCTAAGTGCTTTACCTGCAACAATAACTCACTAACTTCTCACTATAACAACTATCCTGTGTTATTGGTTACCTCTCCCTCCATTTTACAGGTGAGGAAATGTGGGATCAGGAGAGTTAGTTTGTCCCTATTGCACAGCTAGCACAGGATCGAGTTTGTGTCAGAGCTGCTCTGCCTGGCTCTAGAGACCATACTGTTAACCACCTTGAGGGCCACGAAGGTCAGGGCCAAGCTGGAGGACCAATGGAACCCCTCTCACCCACCGCTGACAAGTCCTTCCCCCCGAGGGAAAGCAACGGTTCCATGTGGAATGGAGAACTAAAACCAAACCCTTTCATACTGCTGAAAAGGACAAACAGCAGAACCTTACACGCAAAACCAGAGAAAATCTTATTTTGGTTGACCAGATGAATGGAGTAGACGATGCCCTCAGAGTCACCTTCATTTTGCATTCAGGAAATTGTTTTTCTTTCTCTACACATAAACACATAAAATGTACATAACTTCATCCTAATCTCACAGAAATTCACTGCAGCCTAGGACTGTGGCACTGAACACAGTTGTCACTGGCTGGGGCAAGTGGTAGTGACCGGCTTTGGGAGTGGGGTATGCCAGAGGTGTGTGTTGGTTCAGTTCTTCTGAGCCCCAGCCTTTGACCTTGACCAGGGTTGATTTACCAGGAAGCTAATGAAGCTTCAGTTTCCCTCATTTGCTACAGCCCCTTCCAAAGGCTGAGAGGCACCCTTCTAAGGCCTTCGTATGTGACATGGTTCTTAAAATTTGGTGGAAGTAAGAGTAAGATTATTCTGATATCAAGAAACAAATTGTAACCATCTCCCCCCAAAAATCCCTCAGATCACATTAAAGTATTAATTCATGAAGAGAAAGACTTACATTTCCAATAGAAATGATACATTTCTGCTACAAGTATTGAGTGGGTCTTGGATTGTTACATAATCCAGTTAAAGGAAAGGAATAAATTATATGTTCACATGGGAGAGAGATTTCTTTTCTTATGCTGCTTCAACAAAAAGTACCATCGTTGACAAAGATAACATAACCCCACAGCGGGATGACAGACTGGTTAATAAATGTTGGCAATTTGGAGAGCAGGTAAGATTAATCACTGTATTTTAAAAAATGGACATTTTTTAGCTGATATGTGAAATAAATCTAATAGGGATTTTCCAAAATTTGGTGATACTTTTCAAAATGTACATGACATTATCAAGGAGAAATTGTGAGCCTGGAGGAGACTTTCCAAGAATATCAATATTAAAAAGCAAAATGTGATCACCCATGCAACCAGCGAGGCCAAGTTCTCTTTTTAGTCTCTCTCTAGAAAATGACACGATGAAACTCTTACCAGATGTAAAGAATATGCAGACCAAAAATACAGGGGGAAAAAGTATCATAGAAGTTTGCTAGGCAATTAATGAAATTACTTGTATTAGACTTCTCATATTTTCTAATTCTTTAATGGCACCTATTGACCTTTAACATTTATAGTTTGTTGTGATTTATTTTTCTTCTTTAAGAACCTGTGCTGTCTGTTAGGGCTGCCATAGCAAAGACACGCAGCCTGGGGCTTACACTATGGGACTTTTTGTCTCCCAGTTCTGGGGGCTAGAAGTCCAAGACCAAGGTGTGAGCAGGGCTGGTTTCTCCTGAGGGCCATGGGGGAAGGGTCTCTGCCAGGTCTCTGCCCTTGGCTTGTAGATGGCGGTCTTCTCCCTGTGTCTTCACATGGTGCGTCTTCCCTCTGTGTGTGTCTGTCCTCACCTCCTCTTCTTATAAGGACACCAGTCATATTGGATTCAAGCCCACCCTAATGACTCTGTTTTAACTTCATTACCTCTTTAAAGACCCTACCTCCAAATACAGTCACATTCTGAGGTACCAAGGGTAGGACTTTAACACTTCGGGTTTTGGGGGCTGAGGGAAGTGTGCACAATTATGCCTGTAATGGTACTCAATCTTTTTTATTCTTTTTAAAAGTTTATTTGTTTTTGGGGCGCCTGGGTGGCTTAGTCGGTTAAGCGTCCGACTTTCACTTAGGTCACGATCTCGCGGTTCGTGGGTTCGAGCCCCGCGTCGGGCTCTGTGCTGACTGCCAGCTCAGAGCCTGGAGCCTGTTTCAGTCTGTGACTCCCTCTCTCTCTGACCCTCCCCTGCTCATGCTGTCTCTCTCTCTCTCTCCTAGAAATAAATAAAACATAAAATAAATAAATAAATAAAAGTTTATTTGTTTTTGAAAGCGAGAGAGACAGAGCACAAGCAGGGGAGGGGCAGAGAGAGAGGTAGACACAGAATCAGAAGCAGGCTCCAGGCTCTGAGCTGTCAGCACAGAGCCCAACGTGGGGCTCAAACTCACAAGCTGTGAGATCATGACCTGAGCCAAAGTCAGATACTTAACTGACTGAGCCACCCAGGTGTCCTCAATCTTTTGCTGTTTATAAAGAGGGTTTTAGGGGCACCTGGGTGGCTCAGTAGGTTAAGTGTCCGACTTCAGCTCAGGTCATGATCTCGTGGTTTGTGAATTAGAACCCTGACAACTTGGAGCTTGGAGCCTGCTTTGGATTCTACATCTCCCACTCTGTCTGCCCCTCCCCCACTCGTTCTCTGTCTCTCTTACTCTCAAAAATAAATAAACTTTAAAAAAATTTTTTTAAAAAGAAAAGAAAGAGGGTTTCTGATATTTTCTCAAGTTTTAAGAACCAGGAACTCTGGACATATGGGTATCTCTTTTGTTCTCAGAATCACCTGTTCTGGAGTTTATAACCCCTTGCATATAAAAAGTCTTTCCAATTCAGTAATGTTTATTGAGGACCTACTATGTGGGGGCACTGCTCACACTGTGGCTCCAGCAAGGACTGCCATGGACCCTGCTTGCCCAGCCCCCAGCAGTGGTGAGTGCTGCGAGAGAAGCATCCAGCACTCTGGAGTCCAGACCAGAAGCCCACAGGCTTCACAAGGGGTGCCCCCCCAGGCAGTCACCCAGGGCCCTGCCTATAGAAGGGCTCTGTGCTTGGGGTTAATATTTTGCTGTCACCACTTTGAAGTTATTTCTTCTTTATAGATAAGAGATTCCATGTTTGCCTTTTGCATCAAGCCCTGCACATTGTGTCTCCAGTCCCAAGGAGGGAAATGGCAGCAGCTTCTGGTGATGACCAAGTTGTCCTGACGGCTGGGCGGGGTTTCCCTTCAGAAAAAATGGGTCCTCTGCACCCAGAAGGGGTCCAGTGTGTGCCAGATATATGGGAGCACTGCGTGTGTAATCCAGAATTCTCTCCCTACTCGTGAGTTGGAGGAAATGAATTTTGTATGGGGAGCATTTTGAGGCTTCAGCTCTGGAGTTGGAGGATGGAGGACTAAGTGCCAGCACTCTTCTGCACGTACTGTGACTGCGGGCAAGGTACTGACCCTCCCTGGGGCACAGCATCCTCATCTGTCTCAGGGCAGAAAGCCATACATTCAAGAGTCAGGACTTCATACCTGTGTCACTTCTCCTTTTCCAGGCATTGCTTTCAAGTCAGAGCAGCAGAGGGGAACCACTGTGTGTGATGAAGAGAAAGATCTGGGGTGGGTGGGGGTGGGGCCTGCCCCAAGGCTAGGCACGTGCACCACAGGTCTGAGAAACAGGGAGACGATCCGTGGAGGTGATCTCCGTGTCCATGAGAGAAAGAAAGAGCCAGACTTTTCTGGCTGGACTGCACTGTCAGCGACCCCATGTGCCCAGCCAGGAGGCTTGGATTCTAGCAATGAGGAGCTCCTGGAAGCATGTGGGTGGGACCTGATGAAAGTGACATCTGATGAAAACTCATGTCTGGGAATACTCTTATTCAGCTCCTTTGAAAGGAGAAAGGAAGGCCAGGTCTTGCTATGGGGCTCCTGCCTGATGGCCTGAGACCCTGCCTCTTTTGATCAGCAGCACAGGACACACACACAATGTAAAGAAATCATGGGGCAGCCAGGATCCCGGTGCTCTGAAGGCCGCCAGAACTGTGCTCTCTGTCTTCCTACCCTCCTAAAGAATCACAGCCTTGCCGTCTGTGGTCTGAGAAAGGAAGTGTGGTTCTGCCTCCTGGAACAGGGCCTGTGGGTTGCAGAGGCAGAGAAAGGCTGCAAGTCCCACGCAGAGGAGGCTGACTCCACTGGACTGACTGTCATGTTGACATGAAGCAGGGTTCATGTCAAAAGTTCAGGAGGAAGCATGACAGGATAAGAAGGAGTGGAAGCGATGCGGACAGTGTGATCGTCCCGGGACTGAGACCCAGCATCTGGAATTCCAGCTGCAGGAGACCAGAAAAGGCAGTAACCAGAGCTGGTCCTCCCACCAGGCCAAGGGGACCAGGGAACGCACGGGGGATGCCGAGTGATGGCACAGAACCAGACGATGGGGTGAGCGATGCAATGGCCCTGCCATATGCTGAGTCTTGTGTCCCCTTTCTCTGAACCTGGCTTTCAACCCACCAGGATGCCTCCCGGGGCTTTCCCTTCAACCTGACTCTGAGCATGTCTTCCCTCCAGAGAATATGTAATAGCACATCCTGCTATGTACACCGGGCCCACCACCTGGCTGGCCACATCTGCTCCTCCCACCCCAGGCAGGCCTGGGTGTGCACAGATACAGTGAAGCAGCCAGTGCAGGTAGTCCCGAGCACCAGAGGGTAGAGAGACTACGCTCAAGGCCTTTCTTGACCAATAAACCCTGGGACTCCTCATGACTTATCTACTGAAGGCCATTCTTCTTTGCTCCGACAGGACACAGACTCCCCCTTTTCTGCAGGACTAGGTTCAAAGTCCTTAGCATGGCACAATTGACCTCCATGATGGGGCCCCTGCTATCCTTACTTTCTACATTCCAACAACACAAATCTATTGGTTGGCTTGAGGCAAAGAGCCCCTTATCTTTGCCCTAATCACGATCTGTCATGAAACTGTTGATCACACTGCTATCTGTGCCTCTTTCTCCAGGGTAGTGCTGCAGTCTCAGGCAGGGTCCTGACACAGAGCCAGTGCTGAGGGTAGAGAGCATGGATGTGGCCAAGAGACCCTTGCTTCATCTGAGTTCTTGTGATGGGACCAGCGTGGGAGGGTTCACATCTGTAGCTCCTGATGGCCATGTGAATTCTTGCCTGTCTATATTTCTCCTGCCTCTTGCTAAGCAGAACGGACCAGGACAGGGCAATGTCTCACCAGAAGCAGGGGCAGACCTGAGCCCTGGTGGGGCTACCATCTGCTAGACCACAAGGAGGAGGAAAGGAAGATGTTTCAAAAAAAATTGGGAGAAATCATGAATCCTCTGCTTTACAACCTTTTTCTCACCCAATTGGTACTGGGCTTTTGGAGCCTAAGATATTTCTTTTTACAAACTTGAGAAAGCTTTCAGATATGATCTGGACTAAAGAATTACAAGCACTGGAATTGGCTTGAGCTATCGCCTGAGGGATTTGGACAAGAAAAAGAGATGCCTCCTCAGAAGTGAGGATGGCAGTGGGCAGTACGATAATGTGTGCCTCTGTGCGGTGCGGCTGGCTGGATCCCCTCTCTGGGGACCTTCAGGGACAGGTCCTGTGGCTCAGGCAGAGAAAGCCAGTGTTTCTGAGAGCATCCTGGATGCCAAGCGTGCATCCATATGCCTCACATGTTTGCCTTCACTCCTGACAAGTTCCCAGTGAGGGAGGCGGAGTGGATATGAGGCCAGAAGGGCAGGCATTAAAATACCAAATGACTTCTGCACCCAGTAGAAATAACTGCTGTCCCAGGACCCCAGAGGGAGCTTCTACCACCTTTCCTCTGGAGTTCGCATGAATTCCTTATACTCCAACACTCAGAGAAGGTCTTGGGAGGCCCCCGGCCCCCCTGTCCAGGCTACTGCCATCTGCTGATCCACGCTGCCTGCTCCAGCCACAGACCTCTTCGCTGTCTCCCAAGAGGCAGGTCCTACATCGTCTCCATTTTATAGGAAACTTGAGACTGAATGAAATCAGGGAACTTGCCCAAGATCACATGGTTATGAGGAGCGAGATCAGGGGTCAAGTATAGATTGGCTGGACTTGGGCCCCCACATCTCACCACAGATCTGAGGGGCAGTCTCTGGAGGGTGTGATAGGCACAGATGGAAGATTCCATGTGGAAGAATCTGGTCTCTGAGATGTTCCTGGAAACAGCAGAAACATTTAGTACCAGGGTAGGTGCTGGGGTGAGATCTGCAAGGCCCTTGTGAAAGCTTTCCTGCTGGCCCAGTAGAAGCTTCTAGACTTCACCTGTCCCTGCACTTGGTCAAAAAGGAGCCTATTGAGGCAGTGTGGAGGGTGTTCTGGACAGATCTAGTTCTCATCCTAGCTCTGCCCTGCATATTGGCTGTGTGACCTTGGTTGCATTGTCTAACGTCTCTGGAGTCCAGCTGGTATAGTAGGTTGGGAAGGAAAGTAGTTCTAATGGCCTTTCTGGAGCTTCTTAGAGGCCTCCCTGCTTGCCTCTCCTTGCCATCTCAAAATCCTTACCCCAGCCACTCATTTTTAAGGTAGGCTGGTATAGCACCCATGATATTTTATAATTGAATGAGAAATATTTTTATACCCACTTTTCAGGAAAGAAAAACTGAGGGTTGCAAAACACAAAGGACTCAACTACTGTCTCAAGAAAAGTCACTGTGATGGGGCTGCAGGGATAATTTTCTTGAAATATGACAGATGAAAAGAAAGTCCCCTAGGGGTACTAGAACCAGAAACCTAGCCTTGGGTGGGGCAGACCTCTCCCCTCTCCCTGGATGGGGACCTGCTAGCAGGAGCCAGAGGCAGAGAAGTTCAGACAGGGTGGCCCTGCCCACCCCTTGCTTCCCCCACCCCAGGACTTTGAGCATCTGGAAGGGGACCAGAGGGCTGTCCCTGGCGGCAGAAGGGAGTGACTAGGTCTTGTTTCTCTGGAATGGAACAGGTTTGACAGGGTATAAAGTTCCTCAGATGGAGGGGAGCCTGAAGAAGACCCTCTGGCAAAAAGCAACACTATGCAAAAAGGGAGAATGGGGTGCCTGAGGTCTCTGATAAAAAGCTTTGCCCAGAGATGATTCATTCATTGGGCCCTGTTTGCACTTCCATTGCCAAAGCCTGACTTTTGACTTTTCGTTACAGATCCTCTGCTTCAATTAGGGCCACTAATTGCTTGGATCTAGGAAATGTGTTTGGCTTCCCTTAGGTATACCAACATTTGAGGCTTGAAGTTCAAGCAGCAAGGCTTTTAATCATGACAATGCATGCATGTGACACCACCACTCCCCTTCCCAACCTGCTCCCTGTTCATTCCTATCCTTTGCCTGTTTCGTGTTTCTTCTTAGTGGTTACCACTGTCTGAAACAATTTTATGTACAGATTTGCTTATTTCTTGATCTTTTTTCTCTGTCACACCCTCTGGACAGGGAATCTTCACTGAGGCATGGGTGTCATCTGCCTGTTTGTCATTATACTAATCAATGCCCAGAAGGAGAGCTGGGGTGTAGGTAGGTCTTTATGAAAAACCTGTTGACTAAATGAGTGCTTGAATAGTTGAATGACTGCTCAAACAGTTCCTGATGTACTTTACTTAAGAAGTGTTGGGGCTCCTGGGCAGTTCAGTCAGTTGAGCTTCTGACTCTTGATTTTGGCTCAAGTCATGATCCTGGGGTCATGGGATCAAGCCCTGTATCAGGTTCCTCGCTGAGTGTGGAGCCTGCTTGAGATTCTCTCTCTCTCCCTCCCTCCCTCTGTCCCTCTCCCCTCTCCTCTCCTCTTCCCTTAATTTATATTTAAAAGTTGTTTTCTTCCAACTCAGTATCTCATTCCAACATCTCCACCAATGGAATAATGGAGTCTCAAAGCTTAGGACAGACAAGGACATTATGATTGTAGAATATTGGATACCAATAGATTTTAGAATTTTTGCCTCCAAAAAATATTCTCCTAACTCATCATCAACACCTAAATGACTAAAGAGCAATACCATCTTCCATACTAATCCATTCTCCTTTAGGTTTGACTGAAATCCTTCTTCCTATTGTGATTCCAGTTTATCAAGGGGACTCGTTTATTCGTTTGTACTATAAATATTGATTGAATGCCTACTGAGAGCACAGGGCCCAGCATTCAGGATATGGTTGTAAAACCAGTTTGGTATCTACTTACAGAGCTTACAGCCAAATGGGGCAACATATCCAACAAGTGATCACACAAATAACTATGTAGCTCATTTTAGTTGTGCAGTGTGGTAGGGGATAAAATTCTGGGTGCTATGAGAACATTAAATGCTGGGGAGAGCTGAGTAGTGAACTCAGGAGGAGATTTCAGGAAAGGTCCCCCAGGGAAAAAGAATTCACAAACTGAGATCTGAAGACTGAGCAGGAGTGAGTCAGACCGAGGGAGGGGAAGACTAAAGGGGAGCATTCAAGACGGAAGGAATGTCCTTCTGCACCACAGAGCAGATGGTGTTTGGCTTCTTCCAGGATTTTCCTAATAGAGAGAGAAATCTTTTATTCTCCTCATAGACCAAGAGGCTTTCAAGGAGGCATTGGTAAAGGTCTTAGCCCAGAAAATATACAGTAAGTCAATAGTTTTTTTCTGTCAATAATTTTTTGACAGAATCTTTAGAGTTAAGCTTCCCAACGTCTGACTGAATTGTCTGAATTGTAACCTGAATTGTCTGTGATGGTAGGATCTTCAAGCTGGCTACCAAGGCACATGTCCAGAGAGTCACACTGCCCTGGGGCTCAGAATATTCATTTGCATCTCATCTGTCCAGCTTTCAAATTGATAAAGAAGGCGAGTGGAATAGAATATATGCAATGGAGGCCTGACTCTAGATCCCCAGAAGAATCCCAATTCCATACCCTGATTTGCTGATGTGCTTCAACCCATCCACAGAGCTTCAACTAGACCCATTTACAAATGGCTCATCTATGCTGGATTATTCCTCAGTATGTAAGAATTGTTCTTTCATAATCCTAAGCATAAGGCTATCTTGATAATCAACTGTCTTTTGGGTATCTCTGTCTTGATATCCCACGGCCCCCTCAAACTCACTATCTATCATTCTTGCCTTCAAACCTACTCATCTTGCTGTCCTCTTCAATTTGGTTTAGAACCACAGTGACTTGAGAATGCTGTGGTCATCTTCCTTAACATCTTCCTCTCTCACCTTCCACATCCATTGGTTACCAAGTCTTACTTATCAGTAATGCTTCTCTAACCCTATGTTTCTCCCCAATCCCACTGCTTTCTCTTTAGTCTGGGTTATTTGCTGATCTTCCAGTTAGCACTCTATCAACCTATCTCCAGCCTGTCAGTATGCTGCCAAAAATCATCTTTCTTATTTTTTTAAAACTTTAAAATTTTTTTTAATTTATTTCTGAGAGAGAGATAGAGACAGCGTGAGCAGGGGAGGGTCAGAGAGAGAGGGAGACACAGAATCTGAAGACCATCTCCAGGCTCTGAGCTAGTTGTCAGCACAGAGCCCAACAAGCGGCTCGAACCCATGAACCATGAGACTGTGACCTGAGCCGAAGTCGGACGCTTACCCGACTGAGCCACACAGGCGCCCCAAAATCATCTTCTTAAAAAATAGCTGAAAAAGCCCTTATTGACTCCTCATTGCTTAGCAAACCAGAGATTCTCAAAGGGTGCAGAACCATCATCTGGGAACTTGTTAGAGATGCAAATTCTCAGGCTCCACCTCAGAGCTAAGGAAACAGTAACTCAGGTGACAGGGCCCAGCAGTCAGTTCTAAGAAGACTTCTCAGTGATTTTTCTGAGACTAAAGTTGGGGGTGCCCAAGTAATCAAATATAAATTTCATAGCCTTTCCCACATGGCTTTGAATTATTTGATCCCTGCTTCTCATAGTCCTGAAATTCTTATTTCTATTTACTTTTCTCTATGTATGTCAGACCCCTTCACCATTACACACTTTTATAAGCTATTCCTCTGCCTGGAATATCCTTCTTCTCATTTTTCCTGGTCAAACTCCTACTCATCCCTAAGAGCCAGCTCAGAGGTCACCTCCTCAGTGAAGCCTTCCTCAACTGTCCCAAGCTTCATTTAGTTGCCTATTTTCTGGGTTCCTGTAGCCCTTTTGTTGACAATTTAGTTACAAGATGTATCTGTAGATGTAGCTTTCAACATAGGGGATGAATTTCTATCAGATAATTAGAGGAGGTGCTGATGGAGTAGATGTGGAAATGATAAAGGGCAGTCAATGCTGCTATGCCCCATCCTTTCCACTCAATGCTCTTCTGGGAGGGATGACATCTCTTGTGCTGAGTCCATATGGTTGGACAGGGTGCACGACATCTTGTAGACATTCCACAATTTAAAAAGAAAAAGATTGAATGAACAAAAGATTTTTTGCCTTGGAAGGAAGGATGGGAGTTTCTACCTGAATTTGAAATTCCTATCTTCTATCTCTTTATAAAAGCCCCAGAGAAATAATACAGCAATGCTAATCTTTATACTTCAGGGAGAAGCCACAACCACCTTCTCCCCAGCACAGTGATTGTTCAGCTGCCGGATGGGGGAGGGAAGGTGTGGGGCAGGAGGGACACTCATGTTCCCCAATCTACTGAAATTCTCTGCTGCTGTGAGCTGATGTACTGAGTCTGGCAGCTTCCTCAGGTGGAGTGATTGTTGGGAATCTCTGCTGTATTTTACCCTTCAATCTCCCACACACTCCCTTTGTGCCAAGTGCATGCCATCCACCTCATGCCCCTCACCCCATTGCGATTCAGCCATAAGGTTCCCCTGAAGCACTCAGCATTTTCTCCATTACTGTGTTACTCACTCAGTGAAGAGCCTTGTGCCTCCAAAGTACACAGACCTTCGGGGTGCCTATCAGGGTACTTTCCCTTACTAGCTGTTCAGCCTTGGGCAAATGATAACTTTTTTTAACCAGTGTTCTCAACTGCATGAGAGAATTAAAACTACCAGGTGCACACAGTGTCTTACACAGAAGGATCAGTCAGTAAATGATCACCATTACTATAATTTATTCTTTGGTCCTTATCTTCCATCCCCTAAGCCCAGCACCAGCTTCCAGTGCTTTCCTACCAAATTGGAAAGTCCACAATTCCAGCTCCTTCTGTTTTGGTGGGTGGAGGCTGCCTGATGCCTTTTCTGTCTGTAAATCCTCAACCCTGATCAGCCTGTTTTCTAGCCCCAAGAGCGTTCATTTTCCATATGCTCCCCAGCTGGCTACCAGCTCAGTCTCCTAAAGGTTAAACTTGTGTTCCAGGGCATTCTTTTCCAGCATTACCTTCCCTTAAAAAAATGCAAATACATCAGTGGTTAGGATATCAAAGCAGCTACACACACACACACACACACACACACACACACGTGCGCGCACAAACGCATGCATGCACACATGCCCACCCACCTCTCACTATGCATCTCCTTGTGAAAAACAATCTAACTCTTTAGGCTGTGTTTCACAATTTTCCAGTAAACTTTTATGCTTTCTTGCCACAGAGACTTCTAAATTGACAGGCAACGTCATTAACTGAACTCTGTAACAACTCCGCCAAACTCATCAGTGATAGATAGCCACCTTCTAGAAGAGGCTTCTGATATCTTTGCCTTCTACTTCCTTGCTTCTCTGCACCCCTGGCCCCTACCACATGCACATCTGTGCTTGTTTCATTGGCCTTCTGTATACTGTAACAAAATACAGGCCACGATTGAAGGAAACTAGTCCGCTGCCCTTCAGAGCGCTTCTGACCTGCCTGGTGGTTCAGCTCTCCCCAGCTGGACCAGCATCCATCTGGAACCAAAGAAAGACCCAGGGGTTCCGGTCAACACTGAGGTGCCTGCATTGCAGCTTGTTGTAAACATATGTGCCTTTTGGGACATCCACTCACCTGGTGTAACTTGAGAAGGCATGCATAAGGAGTCTGGGTCTCTTTAGATTAGGGGGTTAGGCTGAAGAAGGTTCCAGTCAAGAGAATCAGCCTGCAGTGGCTGTGGCTTGTCCTGGGTTCGTAGAACCCTGAGCACATTTGGGCCATAGTTGAGGACAGTGTTGGGGGGCAGAGGCAAGGGTGGGGTTAGAGTGGAAGGAGGGACTGCCGTAGGCTATTGGCTATTCTCCAGGCTTCAGAACACCTTCCCTGGGGTTGAGCTGACCTGGAGTTCTGGGAGGCAAAGCCAAGCCTAACCGAGGACCTGGCATTGGGTTTGAACACCCAGGGCCATCAAAGCTTGAAGTCTGGGGGATGCGTCTTCCTGGTGAAGCCAAACAAATCTCTAGGTAGGCATAAACTGACTACACAGATTTCATTTCTGAACACATGTTCAAAGGTGATAAAATAAATGCAGATGGTTCCTCCAAGCCTCAGAGGAGGGTTTTTACATTGACTAAATAAACTAAAAAGCACATATGAACACATATATGGGAAAGGGAACAACAAAGAAATCCTCAAAAATGCCAACCCTCACTGGATACAAGTGTGAAGGAGATGTGGCAAGAACAAGGCTGTCTCAAGAATTTGCAAGAAGGAACAAAATACACACTCATGAATATGGAAAAGCATGTAGATTGCTAGTAGTTCCACTAAGGAGGGTTAGGAATACCTTTCCTGGTGTGTAAACTGAAGATTCAAGGCCTGTCAAGAAGACTGGGCCAGGGGAACTGGGTAAATGTTACCCTGAAGCTTGTCTCCTGGGGTTGGTGATTAATATACTTTAATCAGGGCTAATTCTCCACTGTGAAATTTGGAAAGTCCTGTCAGAATTCCAGGATGAGGACTCCTTCAAATCCCCCAATAGCTAATCATCATCACTGTCATCATCAGTAACACTTGGAGGGACTTATAAGCCAAGAACTGGATGATTTGATTATACTGCAAAACAGTCTTATGAATTAGGTGCTATCCTCATTTTACAGACCAAGAAATAACGGCTCAGAGAGGTTAAGCAACGTGTTCAATTTCACACAGCCTGTAGATGGAGGCAGCCTGTAGACTTATGAGAGGGCAGAGTAAAGCCCCGACCAATGGCCAACAGAGCTTCTCACTGTCACCATCATTAAGAAAGTGAGGGCTGTCCAGTCTGGTCACTGCCCTCTGTGCGGGAGAATCTCATGATGCTGAAAGGCCCCATCAGGACAGGTGAGTTATCCATGGACACGCAGATGCTGGCAACAAAGCTCAGCTAAAGCCTGTTTTCTCCTATTTGGTGAAGTTCGTCACACTGCATCACATGCCTCCTTGTGTCATGAAGCTCCAATAGGAAAACAGGCAATAAGGGAGGATGAAGTCGAGTGTAGAGTTTTCCTGGAGCCAGATGCCAAGTCTCCTCTGTCGTAGAGATGAGTTTAACTTTGGAGCTATCTCAATGGCAAGTGTTGACGCTGTAGAGACAAGCCTCCCAGGAACCCTGAGGAAGGCTCCACCCTAGGCCCATAAGCCCAACATGTTGACTTTGGCAGCACTTGAAGGCCCTCGTATGCCAAAAAAGTTACTGAAATGGAACCAGGTAATGCTTCATTACTCTGCCACCCAGCATGAGGGAGGTAGAGCCATCCCAATGGCCCGAAGGCCAAAGTCCTTTCAGGAAAGTTTTCATCTCATCCTCAGGCTCACTTTCTCGCCAGAGCTGCCCTTAGCCCAGAAGCACGCTGCTCCAGGCTCACTCTCGACGTGCAGAAAAACTCCTTCCACTAGAGCCCTGTTGTTTAGGGGCCATACCTTCCCAGGCTGGGGTCCCTGTCACCCAAGCCCATCTCCCCAGGCAGCCAGGCCCTCTAGACAGGCTCTACACCGACTTGGAATAGCAGCTCTAGAGGAGGAGAATTAGTTCCAGCCTGAGAACTGGGCTTGGCTCAATCATAAGACAGCCATGTGTCATGAAGCTTGCTCATGAAGCAGGAGCTATGAAAGGTTTCCATACAGGCAACTACACTCTTTTTCTCTAGGACTGTAATGTTCATTCTGAAATGCAAAGTGTCACACAGAAGGCAGGGCCAAGGGGGACTAGAGAAGAGGAAACAAGACTGTGTCCTCATTCAAGCTTGGATTTACCTCTTCGCTCTGCAACCTGCCTGCTCAATGACTGTGAGCAAGTTAAATCCTCTAGTCTCAGTGTCCTCACCTGTAAACTGTAGGTGGCAATGCCTGCCTCAAAGGGCTTGTGACAAAGGCAACAGTGTTTGCAAGTGCCTAGAAGAAGGTGGGCACAAGGCAAATTCCTCATGTCCTGCCTTTATATTTTGGGCATCTAGAATCGAGTGCAGTATAATGATGCCCTTAACCAAAGCCACTGCAATTTTCTGAGTCTGTTTCAAGAGGTTCATGACACATAAAGAACATATATTTTATTAGGCATGTGTTAGAGTGATCTCGGGGCATGGGCAACTCTAAACAGAGTACATGTGGGCCTTGAAGGCAGAGCAATGCAGGGAAGGCACAGAGCTGGGCCCCAGAGTGGGACAGCAGGTGTTTGTGCCTCGGACAAGATGGGAGACGAGAGTCCTTGGGTTCTAGCACCAGGAGGAAGGTCTGCTTCCCAGTGGGGAAAGGCTTGGGGGAATGACCTTGGAGGAAACTCCTCAAGACTACCTCTGTGGACTGATGTGGCCATCGCCATGGCGATCCCTCTAGGACATGGTAGCACGTTCCTTCCATTTCAGAATGATGAATCCACCAAAAAAATGATACAGAGGAATATAAGAGCTAAGAAAGGAGAGGAAGGGAAGGAAGATGGAACTATGTCAAATGCCTACTCTTTGCTAGGAAGTCTACCATGGTTATTTAACTGACTCCTCTTGATAGCCCTTTGAGTTAGCAACAATCCCCAAGTGACCTTCTGAGCTTAGGAAACACAGGCTTAGAGAAGCTGCAAAGCCTTGCGCCCAGTCACAAAGAAGTGAGGACCTGGGATTTGAACACAGGTCTGACTCCAAAGTGCAAGCATCTTCTAATTCCTCATGCAGCTCTGGGAGGGGCCTGAAGAGCAGCATGGAGGCCATGTGCCCAGAGGATCTTTGATGAGTAAGTTTGCTGTCGTATGTAGTTTATTCATGATCCATTTCAGCTTGCTTCTGGGTAACGGTACGTACAATTATTGTTACAAATAGTTAAAACATTTTTTCCTATATGCCTAAAAGATGAAAACCACTTACAGAAAGCAAAACAAAAGCCAAAGCCAAAAAACAAAAAAGAATCCAACCCTTAACCCCAAACCCCAAAACAACAAATGTGCTGAAAAGAAACTTCCAAAACTAAAATTGCCAGGTTTGTTATTCTCGTCCCAGGATCGTAATGTTGGAGCAAATCAAAATTCTAATTGGCAACAGTGACAGCGGAGAAAGGAGCGAGCAAGTCCTTGACAGTGAACTTGCTGGCCAGAATTAAGTGTGGAGCTCAAAGCTACCGGGTATCATTTCAATGGACATAATAATAGTGGATTTAATGAACTAATCGAACATGAAGTATACCAGAAGGGGGGTCATCACTGTGTCTACACACAACTCTGACAGCATCTGATTTTAACAAGTTTACTAAAACGACAGTCATGGCCTTGACAATACTGAATGCAGAATACTGGTGTACACAGATTTTACAGAGCGGCAGAGCGGCTCCTGAGAGCCGGGTCACAAAATTAGGTTTAACAGATGGGAGAGGCCTGAGGGAAGGCAAGCACACTGATTTTATTGAGAAAAAAGCTTATATACTGTAGGGTTGCTGAAGTTTAATAAATAAAGGTCAACTTATAATATATAAAAACAATATAAACATTTATATGCTACATGCATATCATATAATTTAAAGTAATAATTTATATATGGGGAGAGATGCCAATTTATGTTCTTCCGATTTTTCTCGACAAGGCACACACACAGGAGGTGTCTATCCGTATCCATCGCCAGCCTACAAGTTTATTGTTTTCTGACGTCAGTGCTCGGACGTAGGTTTGGGACGTTTTGCACTGAGAGTTCCAGTGTTTATCGTCAATTCCCCTGCAACCGTTTTTGACAGGCCTGGCTTCTTTACATCTCGTCTCATAAAAATACTGTTTGACAGGAGAGTTGCCGGTTTTGATCTCCCCCAGCACCGTGACCTGGTGTCCCCGAATGTCGATGGCCGATGACTTGTCGGTTACCCACAGGCTCTCGCTGTCGCATACCGAGTACTCACCTCGGTGACTCTTGTGCTCCGCGTACCTCTTCCTCCGCGACGTTCTGTTGGCCGCCACGGGGTTGCCTATGTAATCCTCCATGAGATACAAGGGAGGGGGCTCCAAAGGGGTGCTGTCACTCAGCAGGACCCGGGGTGAGCTGTAGCGTCTCTGTTGCCGCAGGAGTTCTGTGTCCATTGCAGTCACTGGCTGGAACTCTGACTTGGCCGGCTCTCCCTGCTCCAGCTTTGGGGGGGCCTCTGCTTTGGGCAGGGTGCTCTGGTAGTTTTCCTTAACGTCCACCATCTGCTTGGAGAGCTTGTTTTTCAAAATATCTGCCTGGATCAGCTTAATAATCAGGGAATTTAGCGAGTCTTCAGGCAAACTCCTTTGATCCATGTTGTTACCTTGGATGCCACGGAGATACGCGAGAAATATCACATAAAACAAGATGGACATCACCTTGTTCACCTGTAAGATCTGAAAAGGAAACACAGATGTTAGTAGCAGGCTGTGGCAGCTGAATCCGTGTCATTCTGGGTTGGGTAACCCTGTGAGAGAGCAAGGAAGAGCAGGGTGTCACCTTCCTAGGTGAGCACCCAGACTCCTCTCTGATGTCAGGCACCAGGGCTGTCAATTTCTTTCCTTGAGAAATACTGTCTCCATAAGAGTCCTCTGAATCTTTAAAGTACCTTTTTCCCTTCTACCTCTCAAATCTTTCCTCTAGCACTGGGGCTGTGTGATAGGGAAAGAAGTGTGTGTGTGTGTGTGTGTGTGTGTGTGTGTGTCTTGTGCAGGTGAAAGAAGAGAGGGAAAAATAATTTTTTTTAAACCAAATAAACCTGGGGTGCCTGGGTGGCTCAGTTGGTTAAGCATCCAACTTCGGCTCAGAGGATGATCTCACAGTTTGTGGTTTTGAGCCCCGCGTCGGGCTCTGTGTTGACAGCTCAGAGCTCAGCAGGCTCTGTGTGGAGCCTGCTTTGGATTCTGTCTCCCTCTCTCTCTGTCTTTCCCCCACTCATGCTCTATTTCTCTCTGTCTTGATAATAAATAAACATAAAAAAATTTATAAACCAAATAAACCAAAAACATGAGTGGTGAGGTCTACAGTATTGAAGAGTCAGCGCTCTCCCCAGGATCCAGGTTTCCAGGAACCTCAAAGGCAGAGGGAGGATGAGGTGAGCACTTTGGACTTGAGTTTCTGCTCTCTTTCTTAGACAGAAATCCCCGAAGGCATGTGCGTTCGATGTGTGCTCTTTCTGCGGCCCTCTGTTCTGTGTGGACAACATCCTGCCACTTCTTTAAACAACCCTTAACCATGAAAAGACCACAGTCCACTGTACCTTGGCAAATTATGAAGAAATTGAATCTAAAAATTATAAAGGTGTGTTTACATTCTTTTAGCAACAGGAGCAGACTTGCAATTGTCTCAAGGAACAGAGCTCTACCACCCTTCCCCCACACCCAGTGAGCTTCTGGGCCTCTCAAAGGAATACCCTGAGGCTGGGGTCAGGTCGGCTACCTGCACACTGCAGCCTCAGAGATGGGCTCATCCCTAGCCAGGCTGTGTCTGGTGAACCTGTTCTCTTGCCCTTGAAATGAACTTGTGGGCTGCTCCCCACTCTGTGAGAAGGTCTGGCTAAGCTCTCCAGTGGATATGCTTCACCAGGGCGCCCACCTGCTTCACAGAGACTCCTCTTTCACAAAGTGGGGGCCATGCCAGGGCACTGCTTGCAGAAGATGGTGACACAGCAACAACCAGCCCAAGTGAATGGCTGGACCTGCTCTGAACAGCAAGATTCCTTGTTCTTGTTTGGTCTCTTAAGTTTCTAGTACAAAATGTTTCTTTTGGTGGTTGTATTTTAATTTTGCTATCTCCTTGTTTAAATGGCAATTTAACCCATCCACATTCTCCTTCCATTACCATAGCGGAACCTTTAGGCGAGGTTTCTGTTGGGCCCTTATGGAATTATAGGGCTGTCCTCAAGATACCTTTCTTTGGTTCTCCCTCAGCAGAGCAGAGCCCAGCTTTCCCGAAGGTCGGTGCTGCAAGGAGGCTCTTCAGGTGGGGAGGGCTGGCTGCAGGAGTGATCTCCACCTGCACGCTGTGATCCACACCACCGCCCTTGAGGTTTCCATCCCTTAGTTACCTTCGCTACCACCTCACTGGCCCCCAGGGCTTCGCGGTTTCCTCTTTAAGGCTCTAAGCATGGAAAATAAAAAGCCTTCTCTTGGTTCACCTTTGGTATTTGCAGAAAGACTTTACGAAATCCAGGGGGAAAACAGAAGGGAAATAAACAAGAGCGGCACAAGAAACAGAGAAGCAGCGCTGCTTACCAAGAGCCCGTGCCTGAGCTTGCCCATGCTAACTTGCTCCCGGGACTTCCAGACGCAGGCTTTCTCCCATCTTGTCTGCAGCACTGCTCTCTCGTTCCCAAAGGCCAACAGCGCTGCAGGCACTTTGCTCCAGCTTCCTCCTCCTGGCCCTTGGCCCACCTCTCTGATAAGGGGACCATCTTCCTTCATGGGAACCACTCTTGTGGGACAACTGACTCCGTCAAGGTCAAAGCCGAGAGAAGGATTCTAGCTTTGCTGCCCACCCCTAGAGACTGCTCTAGGAATTGTATTAGCCTAGGAAAGTGGTTCCCACAGGATAACTGCTCTCCCTCCCACTCGGCATATAACTGACATTTCCTTCAATAGTGCAGGCCTGACAAATTGAAACTTGAGCACAAAATGAATGGCATACGTGCAGCTAGAATTGCATGCCCATTCCTCCCCACTCAAAATGGAATACAGCTGCAATAAAATAATTAGGGACTAAGAGTCTATCAAAAAACAATTTATTACATCCTCTCAAGGCCCAGCCACTGTAAGCTAAGAATGCATAGGATACCTGCTTGTGGGGAAAGAGATCAAGTATGGCCAACGAGGGAGGTCCTAGAGGGAAGGAGAGTGGATGTGTAGATTATTAACAAGGTAATTTACAAAGGTGAACTGACAGAAAGCAAGGCCACCCAGTGGATGGCCTTGGAGTTCAAAAGGAAGCCTCTTTATGAGTGGTACTTGAACACAGAACCAAAGTGTTGTAGGGGTAGAAGAGACCTATAAAGCAAGCATTTAATCTAAGTCCTGCATTTTATAGATGAAGAAAACCTAATTGCAGTTGAAAGAGGAAGAGAAATGCACAGAGTAGAGGGGTCCTCTGCACTCCTGGCCCAGTGTCTCCTTTGGTCAGATTAGAGCAAGGCTCACACTCCCAGGCCCCAGCCCCGTTTACTCTTCTAAAAGCTGCCTGAACAAGCTTTAGGAGCTGTGTGCACGTGTCATTCCTCTCCCCTGGCACACTCTCATAACACCTCCTGTTGAAGTTATTCTCATTCTTCAGTGCCCACTTGGAAAGCTAACTTCTCTACAAGCCCCCCTCCCCCCCACACCAAAGTAGTAACTGCCACTTTCTTTGCAATGCCTCAGTGAGTTTTCCAATTGGTTGTGGTAGGAGGTATCCCAGGCCTCAGGGCACTCCATGGTTTCCTCACTAGATTCCCTCTCCTCCAAGGCCAGGTGCCCCTTCCCATCTGTGCTTCTCCCCAGCGTCCTTGCCATGATCAATACGAGGGGATGATACCTGCGAATAAGTAGTGGGAGAAAAGCACTGGCAGGCTGGTAAGTGTTTCTAACTCACATGCAAGGCTGCATTAAAAACCCAGCAGGGTGGGGCACCTGGGTGGCTCAGTTGGTTAAGCATCCAACTTCAGCTCAGGTCATGATCTCACAGTCTGTGGGTTCAAGCCCTGCGTCGGGCTCTGTGCTGACAGCTCAGAGCCTGGAGCCTGCTTCAGATTCTGTGTCTCTCTCTCTCTCTCTGCCCCTCCCCTGCTCACATTCTGTCTCTCTCTCTCTCTCAAAAAATAAATAAACATTTTAAAATGATTTTTTTAAAAAAATCCAGCAGGGTTCCTGTGGCCTCCATCTTAATAATCTGCTTGTAGATTTTTTTATAGAGAGCAAGTCCAAGAATAGGGCTGATAGAACTCTCCAATACACAGATGTCTGAAGGAAATGGAGGCTTGGTGTGTGGTGGAGGGAGTCTTCTAAGGTTTGATTCCTCAGTTAATAGCAGAGAGTAACATAGGACACCTGGTTCCTAAGTTCATTAAAATCATGTGGCTTGTGTATAATCAACATTGTTGTGAGAGGTAAATAACAAAATCTATATGAAAGCACTGAGCACAGTATCTGGCATGCAGTGGTACACTGGAAATGTTAGTGGGACATGAACTTGAATTATCTGTGGCAGCACAGTCGCTGCATGCCTGTCCTCGACACACACATACAAGGTACCGAGCAGCTGGAGTCGGGAATTCCTTTTCCCCTGACAGCCCACAGCATTCTGCACCAATACAGAGCTCTCTCCCAAATGCCACCACTAGCAAGTGCTTGGATCTCAGACCAGCCACACTAGTTGTGGGAGAAGAAAAGATTTTTGCAAACTGGAAGCACAGAGAACAGGAAAATCACAAAAGCAAACAAGTACGGGAAGCTGTGAAGTGATGTCTGAATAAGCTGGGGGCAAGAAGAACCTGAATCTGAGCTCTGCCTCCTTCTGGTCACCAGAGCCTGCATTTTCTACCCAATCTTCTGGGGTGGGCTTTCCCCAGATGACTCGTTTTCTGGAGTGGGTAGTGAGGAAAGGAAGGCAGTGCTGGCTTGACCCAGGCATGGCACGTCAGTGAATTTTTCAATTTAGAAGGATCTCTATTCTCTTTCAGTCACTGTAGTTAATAGAGTACAAGCATCCTATTGTATTGTCGTTGTCTGTATATGTCTTCTTGGATGAAGAGCCCATGTCCCCTTCATGTACGCATGCCTGTTGCCTAGCACAGGGCTGGACCACTGCAGAGTCTCCATGTCTTCTTGGTGAATGAATGCCTATCATGATCAAAACCTGCCCAACACACTGCTCAGTGGCCTGAGATCCTATATAGGTTTCTGCCAAGCCTGGTCTGGAAGCCACTCAACTCTGCCTTCTTTTCCCAAAGAAAATACGAGGCCTGGCTCTGAAGTAGGCCATGGTCCCCAGGCTCTTCTTGGCTATAATTGGAAAAAGACCTGTTAAAGACCTCAGTAAAACCCCTTTCCTACACTCTCCCCAGTGCCCATTTCCCCTGCTCAGAGTTTTCCAAGATCCTGACCAACTAGCAGATGCTATTTTCCTCACTTAGAAATGCTTTCCCACATATGGTGTTTTCTCAGTCCCTGGAGCAACATTCCTACAAGGTTTCACCATCCCTCAAAATACTCAAAAGAGAGCAATTTCTGATTCCTCCTTTCTGGCTCAGTTTACAACACACACACACACACACACACACACACACACACACACACAGAAGGTTTTTGGGCAAAGCAGCTGAAATGGAAAAGAGAGCTGGGTAGAGAGCCGTGGCGGGACAGGACCTGAGCCCACAGCCACCCATGTCTGTCACACACAAACACCTGAGGTGCTCTCCTTTGAGTTCCAATTTACCTCACCTGGACTAGCTTCCCAGCACACACGCCTCCTCCTAACCAAGCACCTAAAGACCTTGCTTGCTGCATACATGTGGAGTAAAATGTTAGCCTAGATGGAATGGGAACATTAGGAACAAAAATGCTAGATGCCAGGGGCCAACGTACATTAAATCTTTAATCTCGGTAACAGCTCCTCTGAGCTATGTATGAACATTCCCCATTTCAAATGGGGAGATTGAGGCACAAGGCGGTGAGTAACCAGCTAATAAACGGCAGAGTCAGGATTAGATTGCAGTCTGGCTCTGGAATCGATGCTTTCAAGGATTATGCTATGTGGTCTGTCTGTCCCCAGCCTTAAACATTCCAGAGAGTTTATTTCCAGAGGAAGTTCAAGTTCCAAGGCTGGGCAGAGTTTCCAGGTGTTTGAGGTCACTGTTCCTATTTCCTCCTCCCCATATTCCCTATGAAAGTGTTCGCCATGAAAGTAAGCAAACTCTTGTTCCACTAGGGCCCAATTCACATCCAAGTTCAGTCCATCTGAGGGTCACCCATCTCTGCATAGGCCACATGCTATAATGGACAGAGCACCAGACACACCAGCTCAAGCCCTGGCTTTGGCACCAGTGCTGCAAATCAGAATGACTTACAAACAAGGCATAGAGGTTATGTTCTAGCTATCTTCAGGGAGGAGGCATGAGATCAAATGTGCAGGCCCTTTTTAATTTGCCATGTTTTTAATATGCAAATTCAAGACATTTCATTATTTCTGGTATAGCCACATCCTCTGGAAGCAAATGCATTTCTCTGGCTGGGTTAACAAGGACACTGTCCAGCTGTATCCAGAAGGGCCCAATTCTTTGGAGAATTTCTGAAGCTATGACATGGTCTCTGACTAATGCTGAGGGCTCAAAAGACTACATCCTGCCAGATAACCCTAATATCTTGTTCAGGGACTGGAAAGGGGGAGAGGTGGGAAAGTGATAGATTTAAAGTAGAATGACAAAAGGGAAAGGAATGTGGTGGAAATATAAAAGGCTGGCTAAGCTTGCTCCCCATATCTTCATTTCAAAATTAATTCAAATTGGCTTTGTTCTGAACCCAGGTCCTGGGGCCTGAAAATTAGTCAGTGGGGCCACATGAAGATGTACTGACCCATGACAAGGCTTGTTGCTGGAAGAGAGAGGGAGAAAGAGAGGGAGAGAGAGAGGGGAGGGAGAGAGAGAGAGAGAGAGAGAAAGAGAGAGAGAGACAAAGAGAGAGAGAGAGATCCTGGTGAAGCCTCCGCTGGGGATTGGTCTGGTTTTGGTTAATCTCTTTATTAATGATCCGGAAGCAGGAGAGAGGAAAAAGTGGCAGATTAATTAAAACGCACAGATGACGCTCAAAGGGAAGGTGCTGCAAACACCGGTGAGGACAGACCAATTATTCCCCAGCACCCGTGGGGGTTGGCAACCTGGAAATAGCATGGTGAGATTCAAACTGGAAACACGTAGGTTAATTCACTGGGGGTAAGATGAATCCAAAACCAACAAGGGAGGAAAATGTTTGTAAAGGGATGAAGGGAAGGAGTGACTTGGAATGGCTACAAGGAGCAAATGAAAAATGAACTCACATGACCAGGGCTGTGAGGGTTTCCACAGCACCGTCTTCTCCTATAGCCCTACGTTCTTTTCTAAATCTCACCTCATACACTCTGAGCTCGCTTCTGGGGTGGTGGCAACTCTTCCATTCCCTGTCTCATGAAGCATAAAAATACATAAATTGAGCCTTAGGGAGGGCAAGAAATAGAGCCAAGATTGGAGAGCAAGTCTGCAAAAGATGCTGATGAGCATGGTCTGGGTTCCCCCAAATCGGAAGTGATCAGGGACCTGAGGAAGGAAGAGGCACCTCTCTGTGTTTCTCTTGGTGAGATCTCATTTGCGAGCCCCGATCCCTGGGCAGACCTACACCTACACAGTCAGAACAAGTGAAAGCAGGGGTCGGGATCTGGATTGCTCTCTTGTTCCTCTCATTAGAACTTAGCAGAAGACCATGGGGGAAGGGAAGGGGAAAATAGTTACAAACAGAGAGGGAGGGAGGCAAACCACAAGAGACTCTTAAATACAGAGATCAAACTAAGGGTGGATGGGGGGTGGGTGGGAGAGAGGGGACAATGGGTGATGGGCATTGAGGAGGGCACTTGTTGGGATGAGCACTGGGTGTTGTATGTAAGCGATGAACCACGGGAATCTATCCCCAAAACCAAAAGCACACGTTACACACTGTCTGTTAGCCAATTTGACAATAAATTATATTAAAAAAAACAAAACAAAACAAAAAAACAACTTACTTAGACTCAGGGTTCTGAAATTGCCTGACATGGACAACACTTGCCCCAAGATCTGGGTTAAGACAAGGTCTTCAACTTTCAGGAGATGCTGGCTCCCCAGTGGCAACAAGACACACAGCTTTCAGGGGAGGCACATTCCAGGATGAAACAAGACAAAATAGAGAACTTCAAAAGTCCTTTCCCTCAGAAAGGAATCTCTGACACTGGTTGCTCTTGGAGGCCAGAATACGAGGAAGAGAGACTCCTGAACGGACAAGGAACCCATATTCAAAACCCAAACTCAGTGCCCTGAGACGGAAGTTGAAAGCTGTGAGTTTGCTTTTGCACAGCTGTTGGAAGAGGAATTTTACATTATTCAGAGCATACTCTCCCCTCTGGCCCCAAGGCAGTGAAAGATGGAAGGTATGGCACATGTCAAAACAATGTGCATCAGCAGCTCCAAGAGCAAGGTAGTACAGTTATTCCCCAGGCCAAGGAACCCTCTGGCGTGGCCCCCGTCTTGGCAAGGAGATCTGAAAGGAGCATGGTATGCCAACACAAGCCCCAGGAAATCCAGATTTTCTCTATCCTTTGCATATGACAGAATCTCATTTCATGGCCAGAGGGTGGACAAGGAAGGATCTGCAGAGAAAATCTGAGTCAATCCAGCTACTGGCCATAATGGCATGTACTTATAAATTTAATTTTCTTTGTTCTGGGCACTAATACTCATTCACCACTGTACATAAAGGTGTGCATATGCAGGCTTTTGTGTGTGTGTGAGTATGCTGTAGCCCCTCAAGATGAGGATGGGGTACAGCCAGCCTATTTCCTAAATTATTGTATCCTTTAATATTGCAAGACATTTTGATTTTGGTTTTGCTTCCTGATCTGAGGAAACTCCATTTTCCAAGTGTAAAAACATGCAAGAGAAGGTTGCTTCAGTTACAGACAGTTGGGGGGTACAGCTGGCACTAAACTCTCAGAATCAGAGAATAACACTCCAAGTCAACTTTTTGTTTTAGATTTATGCCTCGTGTTTGAATTGAGTTGATGTGTCAAACAATTGCATTACCTGCAAAGTGCTATACAGCTGTAAGTTAATATTATTACAAGGTAGGGGCTGCTGAGTAATTGATCTTCAATAATAAAAATAGGTAATAATGATGATGACAATGACGATGATAAATTATTTATCTTGTTCACCCGGCCAAGAATGGGTCTCAAAATGGCAGAAATAGAAGTTGGCTTCATCTTGAGAGCTGGAAGCTAAGGGAAATCCCAAAGCACGACTTCCATTCAACACTCCAGATGTCTCTTCCAAACCAAGACCACAGCTGACTTGGCAATACCCAAACCTTTGTGCATCAACCAGGGCAGCGGCAGCAAGACCAGGATCAACCCAAACCATAATGGTTTGGCCCCACAAGGACTTGGCTGCAGTGTGGTCAGATGGCAGCCTTTCTCCTCCAGGCTTGGCAATCGGGCCCATGTCAAATATAGCCTATGTCTCCCCCTCAGCCTCTCTGCTGGCCCCACGGCCAACCTCCTTTCAGGAGAATGAGGGATTGGCAAATAGTTGGTGGCTATCTTTGGTCAGGATTCGCTCTCCAGGAAACTGTGACGGCTGAAGATTGAGTGCATGGCTTCCTCTTACTTTCTGGGCACCTCTTCCCTCTGCTCACTCTGGCTGCCATCATTCACTTGAACACCCTGACAGACAAGGAAACCGAGGCAGGAGAGATGTCTATGTGATTTCCTGTGCCTCTGCTCGCCCCCTTGTGAAGGGATGCTGGAATGTGCACACAGGAAGAAAATCAATCTTCCACCAGAACTGGAGTGTGCAGTAGGCACTTCATAAACATTACAACTCCAATCCCAAACAGTCTACGGACTCTTTTTCTGGGCAGCTGGGTGAGACTGAAAACCATCCCAGAGCTTGTCCTCTGAAAACAATTTTGGCACCAATGTTCTGAACTCAAAGCTGTCTTTGATCACAGACACAGTTGTAATAATCGCTTGTAATAACAGCTAGCATTTACTGAGCCGTGCCATATGCTAGGGACTTTGTGGGACACTTTACATGGATTATCTCAATTAATCCTCACAAGACGATTATTATCCCCACTTTTCAGTTGAGGAAACTGAGGCTCAGAAGGATTAAGTCATTTTGTCTGGGATCACATATCAACTGAGAAGCCGAGCCAGGATGCAAACCCCTGTCAGTGTGACCTCACGGGTCTTACTTGTGGCCAGTACTGCATAATACCTCCCAATTCACTCCAGAGAGTCTAAGGCACCTGCCACTTGCTTGCTATGAACCAGGCAGTGAGTGCCACACTGGTATATTAAAGATTCTTTCCTTTTTAGAGAAAGAGACATCCAGGATAGGACCTCCAAAATGTAAAGAGTACATTTCACAGTCTAAGCCTGGTGTCACCAATTCATCATAGTGGCTGAAAAACATATCTATGCCATGTGTGGCTAACCGGCTCATTTATACACTCCCTGGCTTCTCAATATGTAGAACACTTTTTTCCTCCTTCCTTATTTGATGGTAAAGAAGACCAAGAATCCAGGGATTTCTTTGGAAAACTGCTGGATTTTCAAAGGTGAGACAGATTGATTCTTTGGTTTTCTTTGTAGTATTATTCATGGCTGGCAAGCAGAAATAAAATAATGTGGACTCTTGGCACATTTCCTGCTCTGATTCATGAATAAAACCCAACTCTGCCACTAATGAGCTTTGTGTCAATAGGAGAATCATTACACATCTTTGGGTCTGAATTCCTGATGATATTTCTCCACAGGATGCTGCTGGTATTTGGGCAGGATAGTTATTCATTATTCAGTCTTGTCCCCCACACATGAAGCTCTGGCCCCCATCTACTAAATACCAATCATGTCCCCCCGTCATGGTGACAACTGAAAAAATGTACTCACACTTTCCGAATACCATCTGGGGAGGCTTTATCCCTCCTGGTTAAGAATCACATAACATAATGCTGGTAGACTGCAGAAGTGGTTCTTAACCATTTTTGGATCATTGACCCTTTTTAGAATGTGCTAAAAGCTAAAGCATCTTTCCCCTAAAAAACATGTTCACATAAAAGAACAAGTTTTCAAAAAACTTTCTAGGCATTTCAGACTCCCTGAAGTCTATCTAACCCAGAGGTCCACAGATCCTAGGTGAAGAATTATCGAACTAAAGGGTTTTACAGGTTCTTTTGGGCTAGAATACTCCATTCTTCTATTACCCTCTGCCAACCCTGAGCCTCATTACTGGTCTCATTTTCTGGTCCTCCCCATTATATGGAGCTAGGCACCAATATCCTAATCCACTAGGATTCTCATAGCATGGGAAGGTTATGGCAGGAGAGTGACCTGCCCCAAATGGAACAACAACATTAGTAGAAGAGCCAGAAATAGAACCCAGTTCTCCATGGTGCACCTGGGTGACTCAGTCAGTTAAGTGTCCGACTCTTGGTTTCAGCTCATGTCATGATCTCAACATCACGGTTCATGGGTTTGAGCATCACATCGGGCTCTACGCTGACAGTACAGAGCCTTCTTGGGATCCTCTCTCTCTCCTTCTCTGTCTGCCCCTCCCATTCTCTCTCTCTCTCTCTCTCTCGCTCTCTCTGTCTCAAAATCAATTTTAAAAAAGCTTAAAAAAATAGGTAAAGTTTTAAAAAAAAAAAGAACCCAGCTCTTTAGAAGACCAGCCATGTGCTGCTTATCAGGAACCAACACAGGATAATGAATTTGAGAACACAAGGAGAGATCCTGTCCACAAGGATGCCACTGCCAGTGGGGCATCTTTGAGGGGTCAGAGGGGTCCCATGTGAGCTTGACCAGCATTGCATCTTTAACACTACACTGTGGGGGGGTCTGAGGTGTTTGTAGTCTGACCTAGCCAATGAGGTAGCCCATGGAAGTAGAATCTTTCCCTTCTTCTTCCTTCCTTTTACAAATATCTTGGTAGCATCGGCACCATCCACCATGTGATATCCACATTCCTCAAGGACTTTAGGATTTCATGTATTTTCCTTTCTATGTGTGATCCTGCTATGACTCTGCATGACCTCACTTCCATCCTGACGGCTTTTCCATCCCTTTGGTGTCCCTGTTTCTCAAGGTGCTTAAGACCAGTGCTCTCCATTATGTTTGAAAACTTCATGGTATCTGGAGAGCTTCTCTGCATTCTAACCATCATTATGCTTCTCAGGATGCTACTGAGTGTGGCTGCACATTCTCTTGGAGGAATAGCTAGAGGTCAGAAGACGGCAGTGCAGTCACGGAACGCTGGACAATGGAGACAGTGGAGACACCCTGAAAGCTTGAGAGGGGTGTTTAAGCACAAACAGAGGCTCTCTTGATACATCAGGTATCAGAAATGGTTCAATCTACAAAGAGGGTCTAGCCAGAAAATACACTAGGGCCAGATAACATATATAAGCATGTTGTTAGTTTATAAGACAGCTGTCCATTTTTGGCCCTCCTGTCTAGAGGTGGTGATTGTGTGCCTTCCTTTGTGGGTGGCCTGTGGCTGCTTGACCAGTACAGTAAAGCAGAAGTAATGTTATTTGACATCCAAGCCTTCGTCGTAAGAAGCCATACAGCTTCCACCTGCTGCTGGAGCCCTGAGCTACCACATCAGTCATCTGGCAGTCACAAGGCCACCATGGGGGAAAGGCTCCTATTGATGGTCTTCTATTTGGCCCTGCCAAGGCACTTGCTTTGCAAATAAAACTGACCGAAATAATCCAGACCAGACCATCAGTCAACTGAATACCACCAAATGACCTCTGTTAAGGCCACATGGCACAGAAAAATCACCCAGCCCAGCAGTCCCCAAATTCCTGACTCACAAAGTCACAAGAAATGAAAAAATGGCTGTGTCTTATGCCACTAAGTTTGGGGTGATTTGCTACATAGCAAAAATAAGCAAACACCCAGAGCTGGAAAAACTATACAGGATGAAATGTGTCATTTTTTACTCTCAATGATGACATTTCATGAAATTTGCCTGGAAGCATGAGTAAATTCCTGGAGGGCAGATCTCAAATGAATCTCTAGGACCACTAGTGGCGGACTGCTGATGACTTGAGGCTGGAATTGTGAAGGGGAGGAGTCCCTTGGAGTCACCAATCACCTGAAGGCATGCTCCAGCCCAGGTGCTGCAATCCTAAAGGGTCTGACTACAAAGTGGCAAAGCAGGGGTGTGAAGCCACCCTCTACTCTTTGAGGCTTCAGCGTGTGTGTGTGTGTGTGTGTGTGTGAGAGAGAGAGAGAGAGAAGGAGGGAGAGAGGGAGAGAGGGAAGGAGGGAGGGAGACATTGAGATAGAGAGGTAGACAAGGCTTTCCTTTAACTGAGTCAAAGGCCACTAGACAGGTGACCTTTTTCCTGGTTAGGGAAAAACAGGAGAAGTGGGAATAAATATCCTCTCCGAAGCCACCACCACTGTCACCCCAGAGGGTGTGTGCACTTAGATCCAGGTTAGAAACGGCTCCATCCCGCCACTATGCCCCAGATATCCTGCACAGCTTACACTTTCTTCCCACCCACAAAGGAAATGATCTGGTGCTTCAGGCAGGCAGTCAGCTATAGACAAGGTACCATAGGAAAGCACAAAGGCAGGAGCACTCAGGTTCAAAAAGAGCTTCTGACGATGGTGCAGGGGCCCATAAAATAGGCCATGATCATACAGGCCACTTGTACCTTGTTCCAAGAGTGGGTGGGGGCAATGCCAGCAGCCATTGGTCTTCAGGGGTGAAGAAGAGGAATTCCTTTTTTTTTTTTTTTAATGTTTTATTTATTTCTGAGAGAGAGAGACAGTGTGAGCAGGGGAGGGGCAGAGAGAGAGGGAGACACAGAATCTGAAGCAGGCTCCAGGCTCTGAGCCGTCAGCACAGAGTCTGATGCGGAGCTTGAACCCACGAACCATGAGATCATGACCTGAGCTGAAGTCAGACACTTAACTGACTGAGCCACCCAGGCGCCCCAAGAAGAGGAGGAATTCCAGCCAAAGCATGTGCTGTTGGGAAACAGGCCAGGCAGTGTGTGTGTGTGTGTGTGTGTGTGTGTGTGAATGTTTGTGTGAGCATGCCTGTGTGAACATCTGTGTTATGTCTGTGTATGTATCTGTGAGTGTGTGTACGTCCATGCGTGAGTGTGTGTATGAATATCTGTGTGTATGAATATCTTTGTGTAGTATGTGCATCTGCTGTGAGTGGATAGTGTGTATGTCTGTGTGACACAGAGGATTGAGGGGTGGCTCTGGGGGGTCTTCCTTAACTCTGCGCCCCCGCCACAAACACATGCCAGCTCTGCTCATTTAAGGGGTAAGGCACATGGCTCCGGTGGCCTTCTCTGGTCCCTGTGAATTGGAAACATGTAAGGACAGGCAGGGGAGAAGCCCAGGAGATAGAAAGAGAAACTCTGGGTCAAGTTTGCATTTCTCATTATTTCTCCAACCCTTCTCAAATTCCTTTTGTTTAGAAACCTCCTTGAGTTTCTGAGGGCTTCCCCCTCCCCCATCCCACCCCTGAAAAACTCTAGGAGCTCCTCCAGCCTGTAACCCTTCCCGATAACACGTTCCATATGTCGGTCACTCTCTGCATGAAACGTTTGCACTCTCTTTTCTGGTCACATCATCCATGGGCTCCCCACACTGCCTCTCCCTAGAACAGCCCATCAGGTCCCTCTCAGGCCCTCTATTCAAGAAGCCTGGTTTTGGGTCAGGCTGGAGCGCTTTGTGCTTTTCATCGCAGGCCAATTCCCATATAGGATTCTTGCAGGTTTGCCTCCTGAGCTCCTCCGCCCCAGCCCGCCGCACCCGCCACCACCGCCAGCTGCAGGGAGAGCCTCCTTTAAGCACTGGGGCTAATTGAGCAGTGCTCTGACTGAGCTTGCCACATTATTTGCTTAGAGCGTGCTTTTATAGCAAGGCAACACAGCATTCTATTGTCTTCTTTCCCCAGCCTGGCTCCCCCCTCTCCCGTGGCTAGCCACCATGGTAAATAAAGGCTGAAGAGATTTTTCCAACATAACTTCCAATGCTCCTCATGGGGATACAGACAGCCCTTCCATCCCTCCTGGCCCACTCTTACCCCATAAACTCCTGCCCCCTCACACCAGCCCCCTTGTGACTTTCTGATGCATCTTTTGATGATTAGGCTTGACTCTTAAAAAATACAATGCATGGCTTCACACTAGTTTTTGTGGGTTTCCCAAAAGGCAGGAAGTCGGTTTCCACAGCTCTGGAAGGGTTGAGTTGGAAGGGCTAAAGACATCAAACTGGTCAAGGGAACCTGAAAACTGTGTGGAGTTCCTCTTCCTCAAAAGCATATTTACACTTAGTGGCTTCATCCCTGCAGGTGCTCCGGACAGCAAGTAGAGGCCACCTTGAGACAGGCAGTGAGGCAACCTCTCAACCTAATGAGTGCAGGCAGGGCAAGTGGGGGAAATATGAGGCCCCAGGGGCTAGATGGAAGGCTCAGGGCTTTCCAGAACAGACACATGGGTCCCAGGCAGAGAAACACATCTGGGGACATGGAAGAACCATCAACTCTCTTACAGGAAGGAAGGATGATACACTGAGCACCTGGTATATGCCAAGGGCTGCAATTTAAAACTTCTATTCTACTGTCTTTAGGTTTTTTTTGGTCTAGATGGAGTTAGGAAAATTAAAAGAGAGGGTATTTCTATTTTAAAGCTGAGACATTTAGGACATAGAGGTGGTGAGTAATGGGCTCAAAGTTGTCATGGCTGGAAATAAAACTATAATGAGAATCCCTGCTCCCTGACTCCTGGTCCCACACTCTTCCTAAAAGACAACCTCTTTATTACCAAAGTCCTTAAGAGACCATAGGGCAGACCACATGCCTGCGATCCCCCAGGGAGCAGAGAGCCTTCATCTGTCTGTGAATCCTGGGAGAGTTCCTCTAGCACAAAATGCAGACTGCACTTTTCGCTAGGCTCACTGGATCTTTGATGCACCAGCTTATGTGAAGTGGGTCATTTCCGAAGCTGGGCCCCCTCTGGCTGCAAGCCGCTAGAGCATCCTCCTGTCTAAGCAGATGGATGGGACCTGCCATTGGCCCAAGTTCTGTGCCCACTTCTTTATAAGCTACCCCTACTCCCACCCTCCCCCAATCTGCCTCTCTTCAGTGTGAAGATGTATGGTATTCTGGAGATCAAACAATAGGTTAAGCAGAAGTGCCTGTTAAAAACAATCTTTCTCCACAATACCTGTATTAGGAAAATGACAACAATGAAGGAAAACAAGTCTGACAATGGGTTTGGGTGATGCGTGATGGCTAATGAGACAGCTGAACTAATGTAATTGGGGGAGCCGACTTCAGAAGCTCCAATTGTGCTTGATGGATTTGGCAAGGGATGCTGTAATTTGGTGCTGATGAATGGACTAATATGGAGGATAAGCTGGAACCCAAGAATGTGCAAGAATGTGTCCTGATACTGTGCTGGGCATGCCGTGGTGGGGCCAACAGGGACCTGATGAACAGAGATGGAGAAGGTCGTAGGACTCATTATAGGCAGTCATTTCTGGCCAACCGACTAGTTCTTCCGCCACTGGACCAGCTCACAAAACACTAGAGCCATCTATTTCAGGGAGATCTATTTCAGTTTAGTAGAAAGCATGCTGTAGTGAGTTTCCAGGCATGCAGTCTAAATGCCCAGATTAATAGGATTTAATAGAGCCGATTGCAAAAAAGTTTTCCTTCCAGACCTGAAGCTCTGTGATTCTATGCTGATGTTGTGAAGGCAGAACACTTCACCACAGGGAGGCTGGCGGGGCCACGGAGATGTGTGGGAGCAGTGAGTGACTTCCACCCCAGTGTGGGTGAGTCATGTGGCTGGAGGGAGAGGGTCACTGCAGACTGTGGTCAAACAGAAGGGTCTGGAAATACACTGGCATTGATTCAGAATATGGAACTTTTGATCCTATAACATGATACATTTTAATTCCCCTTGGTGATGTTAATAATGCAGTTGGCTAATGCCACACTAACAGAATTTATGAAGCGCCACTCATTCAGGAAAAGGAAGAAGTAATGACCTCAGTTTGTACCCTACTTATGCTTCTGAAAAGGCTGAGTGCAAATCAAAGTTTTGGGAACTGAATTATATTTTAACGAATACTGGCTAGAAGGCCTTACAACAAAAAACTTTACTGCGGATTCCCATAGAAAGCAGTAAAAAAATCATTCTTCAATTAAAAAGAATGTATATATTAGACCAGTTTTAGCTTAAAGGAAAGTAAATCTTTAAAGGTAGAGCAAATGTGCTGTAAATATGTTACAAATTCCAAAATGAACACATATGCTTTGAGATTCAATTCTTCACTAAGGCAATACAACCTATTTATTCTTTGATGAGCTCTTCAACTATCTGGGTGCCCTGTTAATGTGCCTTATTCCCTATGGCTTCTTCTCCAAGAAACTAGAAATCTGGAAGAAGAAAAGAGGCATGAGAACTGAGAATTTCTTGCTGTATGTTCCTGTTTTTTCACTGTTGGGTCTTAAACAATGTCAGCCTAAGTTCCCGTAATAAACCACACTTCTGTCTCCTCAAAGGTCCCAATAAGGAAAGGAACAGAAGGAAAAACAGGGCAAGCAGAAATCATACACTCTACTTAGTGAAGGTCTAAGAATAATTAGAATGTCAATAATGATCACAGCCAACCTCACAGAGCATTACTCCATGCCAGGAATTGGGCTAGGCACCCTACAGTCATAATTGATTTAATTCTACAATACGCTCCAAGTAAGGTCCTCTGGTTCAGTCTCTTCTCTGAAACCCTGTATATTACTGTATATCACCTAATATACTCAATGGACCTGGGGCAGCACCCCATAATTAAACAAGCTAAGATTCCCGCTGCAAAATTATAAATCCTCACTGAAGGGAGTGTCCATTCAGGTCATATTTTGTAGCCAAATGAATCTGCTATAAGCTCAAGAAATGACACTGGGTTTTCAAGCTTTTGGGGTTTTGGATTTATAAAGAAGAGACTGGGGGGCATTTATTGGGCTCCCTATTTCATAAGAAACCACGCCCAAGAGAAAGTAGCTTGCCTGAGATCACACCATGGTCATACCACATAGTTAAGTAGGTACTGAAGATGAGTAGCAGACCTGGGATTCGAACTCAGGCATGTCTGACACCAAAATCCATGTTCTTAAACACAAGGCCATGCTGGTGGTGCTCCTCAGTCAGGTCCTGAGAGAATGGAGACTCCCTACAATGGTTTTCTTTTCTTTTTTTAATTTTTTTAAATTTTTTTAAAATTTATTTCTAGGAGAGAGAGAGAGACAGCACGAGCAGGGGAGGGTCAGAGAGAGAGGGAGTCACAGACTGAAATAGGCTCCAGGCTCTGAGCTGGCAGTCAGCACAGAGCCCGACGCAGCGCCCGAACCCACAAACCGCGAGATCATGACCTAAGCGAAAGTTGGACACCCAACCGACTAAGCCACCCAGGCGCCCCCCTACAATGGTTTTCTGAGAAGACAAAATTAAACTATGATTGTATACACCCTTTCTTATGTTTAAAGAATTTTTTCCTTAAATACATTTCTGTAGAAAGAATCTTTTTCTTTATAAAATAAGAACATATTGAAGAATATTCTAAAAATGCAAAAGTATATAAAGAAATCTATCAGCTCCCACATGTACCATTATGGAATATTTGTGTCCAGCCTTTTTTAAACCCATGCAAAGTGTTCCTCGGCAGTACGTGATGGAGAATGTTTAATATACATCATTCTGTGACTTTCTGACTTAATCTTATAATTGAAGCATTCTCCCTTCATATTAAAATTCCACACAAACAAAATTTTGATGGCTACATAATATTCCATCATTGGAATGTGTTGTAATTTACTGGATTACACCCCATTGTAGGAAATTTATTATTTCCAATTCTCCGCCCTCATAAACAAAGCTGCAGTAAGTGTCTCCATGCGCAGAGCTGACTGCTGGTGTGAGTTATTGCCCAAGTGTGGCCTCAGCCTCCCCACCATCCTCAGGCACATCTGCCCTGCACGGCGGGGCTCTGGGCTCATGTGGACTGGAGCCTCTGTCCTCCCTGCTGGCGAACAGGCTGCTGGGAAGCAAGAACCCCACGTGTGTGCTGCGTGCTGCCCAGCAAATTCACCTTCTCAGATTCAGCTCAGCCCTTGCTGTGGATCAACAATGTGCTCCTGTTATTTCCAGCTCCTCAGGATGGTTTTTTCACAAATACACTGGTCCCCTGAGGTCCCTCAGAACACTGAAAACCCTGCTTCCTACTACACCAAAAAAAAGGAGCCCCTCAGATAGAAATTCCTGAACTCCCTACCTGCCGGACTCCACTCCAATGCACATGGTTGAAGGAACTGGTCCTGTACTCCCACAAACCCACTGCACTCCCGAAAGTAAAAGTGGGCGCTATTGACCACATGGTCCAGGTACGGGCTGCACAGCTGGCCTGTCCAGGGTCAGCCATCATTTCTTCTGAGTGGCCAGTCATCCCTGTCACAGCCACCTCTAACAGGAGGTAAGATGACACGCTGGTCCCACTCCCTCCTGTTTTCTTGGGAGCCTCATTCCATCTGCTCTTCCCTCAACCTGCCCTCTCTCCACCACGGGTTTCCTGTCCTCGATCTGCCTATTGCCAACCTTAAAAAAAGGAAAGAAAATAGTTGTTCTCCTCCCAGCCCAGCTTCACAGAAGAGCACCTGCCGTTCTGTCCACAACCATTTCCTCAGCCCCCTCGCAACAGACAGGATCCCCACCTTCCATCACCATCATCGGGCGCCAGTCCTACCAGGACACCCCTGAGCACCTTATTGAGACTGGACAGTCCTTCCTGAATCTGCCATCTCCCTCCTTCTGTGCTGTGACAGCACTCTCACAGTTTTGTCCACCCGCCGCCAGTACTTAGCTCCTTACACATTCAGTGCTATTTCCCCAGATCCTCTGTGTTCTCATCTGCACTTGGGATGGCACAGTCATGCACACCTGTCCACGTGTAGGGAACCCTACAACCTCCACCTCCAGCACAGACCTCAGTCCTAGGCTCCATGCCCGCAGATGCAACTGCCCACTGGACATCTCCACTTGACTGTTTCCGAGGCATCTCCAGGGCTATATGTCCCCAACAGACTTCACCACCTTCCCCGAAACCCTGCTCCTCTGGCCTCCTGTGCTAGCTCTCCGGCAAGGGTACCAGCATTCACCATGTTAGAGTGCTTGAGTCTTTACTCTTCTCTGACCCCCCACATCACTGATCTTTAATTCCAGGTGATTCTGCCTCCTCTGTTTCTCCAAGGACATACTCCTTTCCTGCTAGCCCACTCCTCTAGGGACCGAGCTACTTCTCTTGCCGAGGCGACATCAATGGAATCTCAGGTGGTCTCTGAGCTCCTACTTTTCTCCTCTTCCAGACTCCCTGGCATTTCTTGTCCACACTGGAAGGGAATGAGCTTTCTCACATTAAGCCTTACTGGGTCACTCCCCAACTGCAAAAATTTTTCTTTTCTAAAACCTTCAGGATAAAACCCAAATAAATCCCTTGGCCAGGCCCTTCCCAATGGTTCCTGGGTGCTTCCTTCCTTGGCCTCATCTCTCACTGTTCTCCCCTTACTCTATGCATGCCAGCCACAGGGAGAGGCTGCAATTCTGTAAACATACCCTGTCCCTTCTCACCTTTGCACAGACTCTTTTGTCTCCCCTCATTTCCTTTTTTTTTTTTTTTTTTTTTTATTTCTAGGAGAGAGAGACAGCGTGAGCAGGGGAGGGTCAGAGAGAGGGAGTCACAGACTGAAACAGGCTCCAGGCTCTGAGCTGGCAGTCAGCACAGAGCCCGACGCGGGGCT